>NC_086318.1:143363668-143663668 GCF_036172605.1 Pelobates fuscus
ATTTTTTTCATTTTCATTTTTTCCTTTTTTTCTTTTTTTTTCATTTTTTTCCTTTTTTATTTTTATTTTTCTTATTTTTTTCAACTTTTTTCATTTTTTACACTTTTTTTCGATTTTTTTTCGATTTTCCTAGAGTTTTTTCTTATTGTTTCACTGTCTTATTTTTTCATTTTCCCACACGTCCTTTTGCTTTATTTTTGCGCTTAAGATCACCAATCAATGTGTACAGATATACAGACTTTGAACTATTCATTGAACAAAGGAGGATACTGTGTCTAGATATATATATATAGTTGGTGTATATAGGATGAATTTTGTGTTACTTTGATGAAATACCATCACCTTTATGAATTATTCTTAAAAGCTTTTCAATAAATACTATGAAATTGAACATAGGTTTAACTATCATTTAATGTCATTGATTGAGTGCGGTATTCATATTTTGTTTATGATATTGATTAGGAGGTTTTTTTGTGGGGTTATACCTCGAATACCGGCACCTAACACTTAATTGAGTGCCAGCACATATTGTTTTAATGTTCTATATTTGACCCTGTAACTTTCCAAAACAACATAAAACCTGTTAATGGGGGGTACTGTTGTACTCGTGAGACATTGCTGATTACAAATCTGTGCATTTTTTTGCAGTAAAACCTAACAGTGTTATGACATTCACAGTTAAAATGTCAGACGGAAATGCACATTTTAAAAAAAATCTAATTTTCTCACATTTTTTTTTATTTTATTCATAATAAATTATGTTCCATATATGAATAGTTAATGATAGATTAAAGCCCTGTTTCTCCTGAACAAAATGATATATAATAAGTGTGGGTGCATATAATTTGAAAGAGGGGAACTACGGGTGAACAGACATATAGCGCAAATTCCAGTTTTTGTTTACGTTTTGTTTTGATCAGAACGTGCACTATTGACTCCGTCCTGAAGGGGTTAATCACATACAGGAGGCTCTTGCAGGGTCTAGCAAGCTATTAACATAGCAGGGGATAAGAAAATATTATTTAAACAGAACTTGCAATAAAGAAAGCCTAAATAGGGCTCTCTTTACAGGAAGTGTTTATGGCAGGCTGTGCAAGTCACATGCAGGGAGGTGTGACTAGGGTTCATAAACAAAGGGATTTAACTCCTAAATGGCAGAGGATTGAGCAGTGAGGCTGCAGGGGCATGTTCTATACACCAAAACTGCTTCATTAAGCTAAAGTTGTTCTGGTGACTCTAGTGTCCCTTTAACCCAGCTTGTATCTGACTTTGTGTATTTCCTGTATCCTGACCTTGCTTGTTATTCCTTTTATAAGTATTTCTATATCCCTGACCTTGGCTATTCCTGACTCTGTCTTTCTCTTTTTTAACATAAGGTCCAACCAGTCTAATGCCCGGTAATACATCTATCTAGAACAGGGGTAGGCAACCTTCGGCACTCCAGATGTTGTGGACTACATCTCCCACAATGCTCTTACAGCTATAATGCTGGCAAAACATCATGGGAGGTGTAGTCCAAAACATATGCAGTGCCGAAGGTTGCCTATCCCTGATCTAGAACCTCTCTTTGTGTGATTTGCCATTCCTGTAAGTCAGGGTATGACCCCATGACACACACAACCTCTGATTAGAAGTAGCTCAGAAACTCAGAAAAAAAACTATTTGTATGAGCCAGTGACGTGTTAAAAAGAGATACCGTAACTCAGTAAAAAAAATAATTTGATGAGCACATGTGTCAATTAAATGAGCTGTAACCCCTATGAAAAAGGAAGCTCAAAACAAATAGCAATTTGAAGAACGTGTGACTTCTGTAAAAGAGAATGCTCAATAACAAAATTTGAGTTGGATGAGTTTGTGATGTCTCTGATAGAGTAAGCTCTGTAAGACATATGAATTTAAACAAGTGCATGACCTCTGCAAAAGAGGAAGCTCAGTAATACATATCAATTTAAATGAGCATGACCTCTTAGGGGATCATTAGTGGGTCAGATAATTCTACAGGAGTTGGCAAACGAGCCTAGAGCGGGAAAAGACAACATTATGTAAGGGTCAATGATTATTAAAGACTGGCTGTTAATGGGAGAGAGGGAACAGATTTACATTACAGGACATACTGTGCAGTTAACATTGGGGAAGTACCAAGGTTGCCATATAATCCATAGCTGATAACAGTTTGCAGGGAACAAATTAAAAAGTGAAACCGTATATAAATTAACGCATAGAGTGTATAAACGCTAGATCAAAATAATACTGTTCCCCCTGTGCCCTCTCCGAATGCCATTTACTGGGCTAAACTTACAAGATAAATGTGTAACGTGAAACATAATGTGGCCAAACGATTGCCTCCAGAATATACTGATCCCTCAGATCCTTAAGAAAGTATATTGTGGAAGTCTCGACTGCTCACCATGTTCCCTACTCATGGAGTCCCTGTATCTTCCAACTGACACACTGCTTCCCTAGATGCAAACTTGAAGCCGCAAGTTGTTGCACAAATCTTTGGCAATGGTGTAATGTGTAGTATGGCATATCCTCCACAGTAGATGCCAGCGGTCTTAAAGTAAGAACTGGGCAGTTCCCCTGCCTACAGCCTATAGGAAAATAGCCTTTATATATACGTATATACAGCACTAATATTTTGTGGTCCATGATAGACATGTGCAATTCGTTTCAGTCCGGATATGAATTCGGACGAATTTTGGGCAATTCGGACATTTGGGTACTTCTGAATTGCCGAAGTGCAGAATTGCCAAAGAGACGAATTGCTGAGGTCCCGAACTTCCGAAATTACCGAAGTGTCGAAGTGCTGAAGTACCGAAGTTTCCGAAGTGCCGAAGTGCCGAAGTTCCGAAGCACAGTATTGCCTAAGTACTAATATACTTACCCAGTGAAAGAAGAAGAAGAATGTTACACTGTATACAATTTTAAATAAAAAGTATACAAACATAGCCAGGATTCAGGTGTAAGCATTTGCAACACTTACAACAAACAAGTAACATCCTTTCATATAAAATGTAAGTTACTTAGCCTGTCCATGTAATGACAGGAATTAATAAGTAGATAACTCCCTAATTCCCACGGTATTAGGGAGTTATCTACTAAAAGGCTGAAAGACCTAAATTGGTCTTTCAGCCAAATTTACTAATACTAAGTAAAGATTACTTAGTATTAGTAAATTATGCCCCTACTCGCTATACCGCGAGTAGGGGCATGTCTAGTAAACAGTGTGCAGCCTGTTAGGTCCCCCCCTATCAGTATTTAGGGCCCCCACCCACCACTCAGGAGTGGGGGCCGAGGGGGAGGACAATAGGTCACCCCCCCATCATTTTACTTTAGGGCCCCCACCCGCCGCTCGGGGGGGACATTAGGTTCCCCCCCTTATTCCAATTTAGGGCCCCCACCCACTGCTCAGGGGGGAGGACATTAGGTCCCCCCCTTATCAGTATTTAGGGCCCCCACCCACCGCTCAGGGGTGGGGGCCGGGGGAAGGACAATAGGTCGCGTCGTGGGTGGGGGCTCGGGAGGGGGTCCTTTCTTTTTTTTTTTAACAGTGAGCAGCCACAGGCTGCTCACTGTTTACTAGACATGCCCCTACTCGCGGTATAGCGAGTAGGGGCAAAATGTACTAATACTAAGTAATTTTTACTTAGTATTAGTAAATTTGGCTGAAAGATGTCGAAGTGCCGAATTTGCCGAATTTCCGAAGAAAATTTTCCTCATGCACATGCCTAGTCCATGACAATCATGGCTGGATTTTCATTTCCTGTGAGCTACTAGAATGCATAACAGTTGATTTTTCTAAATCATACTTTTGCTCCACTTACATGATATTTCTTGAACAAAAGTCACGTGGGTAAGGTGGTTTGTCATGCACCTCTCTTTGTGACAACACTGTCTCTACTCCCAGCTCAGAAGCATGTACTCCATGAAATAAATTATGTTTAGAACAGCAAATGGTCTGTTTAAAGGACCACTATAGTGCCAGGAAAACATACTCGTTTTCCTGGCACTATAGTGCCCTGAGGGTGCCCCCACCCTCAGGGACCCCCTCCCGCCGGGCTGGATGGAAAGGAAAGGGGTTAAAACTTACCTTTCTCCAGTGCCGGGCGGGGAGCTCTTCTCCTCCGTTCCTCCTCCTCTCCTCCCATTCGGCTGAATGCGCACGTGCGGCAAGAGCTGCGCGCGCATTCAGCCGGTTTCATAGGAAAGCATTATCAATGCTTTCCTATGGACGCTTGCGTGCTCTCACTGTGATTTTCACAGTGAGAATCACGCAAGCGCCTCTAGCGGCTGTCAGTGAGACAGCCACTAGAGGATTTGAGGGCTGGATTAACCCAGAAACTGCTATGTTTATAAAAAAATGGGTTAACCCTAGCCGGACCGGGCACCCAGACCACTTCATTATGCTGAAGTGGTCTGGGTGCCTAGAGTGGTCCTTTAAGTTTCTTTAGGATGTGTATGGCATTAGGGGTTTATATTTAAGCATTGGCCATGATCGGCAACAACTTTGAATAAACCTATAATAACTTGCAAACCCTATGAATCTCTGAATGGCCTCCAGACATTTTGGTAATAAATCTAGAACAGCACTGATATTTTTAGGGTCCATCTGGAACCCAGAGCAAGGAATGGAAACAGTTCTTGGTTACACCAGCATTTTTTATACTTGACACATAATGTGCTGGCCAAGAGGATCTTAAGTTTCTGTCTGACATGCTGACCATGAATATTAATATTAAGGGATTGTTTAAGCATATCATTCACCAGATGTGCCCGAATTTGGCCAAATTGCACTTAGGTCCAAGGCGAATCTCCAAGTCTAAATGTTAGTAATACATATGACCCTACCACACTGACCACTTTTCCCAGGTTTTTTTTTACAAGCACTCATTTGATTTACTTTTGTTCTCCTATGTTCCTGCTGTGATTTAGCTTGGCTCTCTTCTCCAGATTTTGTTTTTGTGATCTGGCCAATTTATGTGCTATCTCTTGTTGTGCTGTCTATCCCAAATCAAAGTGTATTTATCAGCTAAATTTACATTTAGATTCCTAGGCTTGTCTAAGTTTAAGTTTGTTAGTACCATTTAGAAGACGGCTGTGTTTTGTTAAACACAAACACTGCAAGGTCTAGTAATATCACTTTCTATTTCTTTCTTAACTCTGCAGTTAGGAACCAAGCCTGTATTTCCTGCTACGCCATATGTCTTTATTGTATTTTTATGCTTTTTGCCTTATTAACTGATCTGTTTAATGTTCAGTGTATGCAGATATAAACAATTTTATCTATTGGATGTACTAATAATTAGGAAAATTAGAAAAAAAAATAATAATGTGATGGAATACAAGCATTAGAGACTTCACGTAACTTGATAAAATCAGGTGTAGAAAATCAAACTTGACATGTTGATTTTTTTTAAAAAAAAAATAACAGCGTATTGTAACAGACCGCACCGTTCATTTTGTGTACATCATGAGCAGCATTAAACAGCAAAGCACGACACCAGAAGTTCTACAGATATTATAGAAACATCCACTTGCCCTCAACCAACATGGTGGGATAACTTTTAACATTGTAATAAATAGCCTATATTCCTCACAGTTTGCCAGAATTCTAAAGTAAGCTTTAATCATGTAGAATTTAGTAATATATTGGTCAATTAATTTGCTGCAATTACATTTTTAACCATGTACTGCATGATTACAGGTTTATCTAACATTGTGCTCAATAAATGGCTTGCAAATGTATAGCTGAAAAGTGATCATCTTTTTCTCTGATTACGTCACCTTTGCTGCTATGCCACTGCCTTAAAGGTACAGACTACATAAATGCAGCTACATAAGGTATCCAGCTAGGCCTATTAAATGCACCGATGGGATAAGATACTGTGGCGCCAATTATGCTGCTGCCCTGTCTGTTCCCAGTTGTTATATAGTATGAAAAGATTTGAAGTGGCAAATAGCTTTTAGGCCTTGCTAGAAGCACAGGAATTTACATTTTAGTCTAGAGCTTAGTGTATATAAAAAATTTATTCCTATTCACCTAAAAATGTTTTGTGTATACGTAATGCTTGTTATCAAAGCATAACATTTGGTTTAGAAAGGTACATAATGAAAACAAGCTTGTCTCCTACGTTATAGTTGGTTTGTACGGATTCTAAGATGCATATTATAAAGTTTACCTCAAGAGGGAGACATCACACTCTTTCCGTTTTACATAGCTGTTCCATTTTTAGATATACACTGTATTAATTTATTGAAATATGACTCATTGTTTACTGTGTGAAGTGATCTGGAGTCATAGCTTCCTCTCATGTTCGAATAATCCTATGTCATGAGTATATTTAAAACTGTGACTCAATATTTCATCATTAACAATTTTGGTAATCTCCAAGTAAAATAAACATGTACATAATGGACCTCTAGAATTTGTTTTGCCATTTAAATAGGGACACATTATTTTAGGATTTACTAAACTTTGAAATATTATATGTAGGCAGGAGTTCCTGTTTTCTACTTGTGGTGATTTTTAAATATTTACTGAGATTTTTTTAATCCTGAAAAAGTAAGCAACATTATTTTCAATTATCTGTTATGGACAAATAGATCACCTTTTTCAATCAAAAACTGAAACAAATTCACTTTAATTACTTAAAAGTATGTAGGTGTAGCAATCAGGAGAATTAAAGTTCAACTTGTATTGTTACTGTTAATAAAAATAGTAGATAACTTGCAATAAAACACCTGCAAGAGTAAAAGTGAGTGATAGCATTGACTTATAATCTATGTTTTATAGACACGTGCTCCACTCCACTGATCGAGTAATTTGTACCTCTTTCAATATGAGCTAGAAGTAAGAACTGTACTTTGCAGTCAGCTGATGCTTTTTAGCCAGTGAATGGCTGGCAGGGTTGGAATTTGGTTCCTGCAGTTCTACAGAAGCCAGACGCACTTCACCAGCCGTTGTGGAGAACCAGAGCCTTAAGGACCCAGGTAAGAGGGCAAACCATTGCAATACAGTTTGCCCATTACCAGGAAGTGAGGCCAGGGTATTCCTGATACTAGAGTGGCTATGATGCTTGAAGTAACCCTTTAATATACTAGACAGGTGTAAAAGGTACTTGTCACAACAAATCTATGGAGAAGTATTATGTTTTTAATTCACATTTTGTTCACACAGCATGGAGGGTCAATATATCTGTGAATAAAGTATTTGTGTGAATGCAAGTGTGCATTTGTGTGAAAGGTTGGTAAATAGTGATGTCCCGAACAGTTCACCGGGAACCGTTTGCTGGCGAACATAGTGTGTTCGCGGTCTCGAACACGCGCGATGTTCGGTTTGCCCCCTATTCGTCATCATTGAGTGAACTTTGACCCTGTACCTCACAGTCAGCAGACACATTCCAGCCAATCAGCAGCAGACCCTTCCTCCCAGACCCTCCCACCTCGTTGACGAATAGGGGGCGGACCGAACATCGCTATGTTCGCCGGCGAACCGTTCCCGGTGAACTGTTTGGGACATCACTATTTACCAACCATCACTATTGGTAAATATAAAGCTATGTAGATAGAGTCATTATGTATGATGGTTAATGTGTGTGCATGTGTGTGTTTGAAGGAGTATCTTGTTCCATTTCATGTCACTGTTCAATTTCTTCAAAGTGACATCTGGAAAAATGGAATTAGTGACACACCATGACTTTTTATCTAAATGTTACTGTCATCATGCATCCATGTCCCACTTCTTTCTTGTCAATCTCGCACTTCATTTTAGTCACTGACCCTTACTTTCGGCCACTATCCCCTTCCTCTAATTGCTACTGCCCCATTTTTCTAATCGTAACCACCCCCTTTTTTAGCAGTCACAGTTCTTCCTCTACTTATTAGACATGGTGATGCCTGGCTCCAAAAAAGAATCAGTGTTGCCCCATACCATCCACAATGACAATATGCCCACACAAATGTTTCTTTGTTGTTCCCTCACTCATTAACAGGGATTTTACACCAAGGCCTCCTAAGTTCAGGTGTGTCCTCTAATTAAAATCTACTGCCACATTCTTCCCCAAAGTGAGTTTTAAATATAAGGGCAAAATAGCCAAACTGAACACAAAAATGACTTAGATAATTTTACAAATTCAGCTATTAGGCATCCTTTGTGTCTTTGTATGCCTGCCTGTGCCAGTGTGTAGCTGTCTGTGTCTTCCTACTTTCCTGTGTGTTTGTGTATGTGTTAGTGCATTTCTGTGCATGTGTCTGTGCCTGTGTGTGCTTATTTATGTCTGTGTGTGTCTGCCCATCAGGGCCGGTGCAAGGATTTTTGACTACACAGACGAAGATGCATTTTGCCGCCTCCTCCCATAGCCCCCTTTTTCAATTCCTTAGCCCCATTAGTGTTTCATATCCCCTCTCTTAAATGTTTTACCCCCTTGTGAATTACACCCCCACTTAGTGTGTCTAAACATAGAAACATAGAATGTGACGGCAGATGAAAACCATTCGGCCCATCTAGTCTGCCCAGTTTTCTAAATACTTTCATTAGTCCCTGGCCTTATCTTATAGTTAGGATAGCCTTATGCCTATCCCACGCATGCTTAAACTCCTTTACTGTGTTAACCTCTACCACTTCAGCTGGAAGGCTATTCCATGCATCCACTACCCTCTCAGTAAAGTAATACTTCCTGATATTATTTTTATTTTTTTTTCTTACTTCCCCGCCAGTCCCTTTGTGTCTTTTTCTTCCCCCCAGCCTCTATCTATCTTTCTCTCCCCTAGCCCTTATCTAGCTCTTTCCTATATAGACATAGATACAGACAAAAATACATATATGCACACATACAGACACACAATCATACAAGCCCACAGATATAGTTATTCAGGCACACAGTCACAAAGATATGCAGACACACAGTCATAAAAGGCACACAATCAAACAAACACATTCATACAATTTACACATGCAGGTACACTGTCATACAAACACAGACATACATTCATAGAGACACAGGCAAACAGAGAAATACAGACACAGACATAAAGAGACATACAGAAATGCATATACAGACATATATACACAGTGATACATAGACATGCATATGCAGACAGTCATACAGAGACATACATACACATTTGTATGTATGTCTGTGTATGTACACAAGGTAGCTAAAAGATAGATCCCCATCTGTCGTGCAACTTCAGCAATGCTTTGAAAGCTGGAGCTCTACCAATTCCTCATGCTTGCAGGATTATATTTAGCACTTAGCAGTATTTGTGTGTTTGAATGTAAGATGTTTTTGTTTGGAGTATGTTTGTGTGAATGTAGGGGTGTGTTTGTATGTAGTGTGTGCGTTTGAATGCAAGCATGCATTTATGTGTAGTGTTGGTTTTTGAATGCAGTGGTGTGTTTATATATAATTTTGGTGTCTAATACAGAGGTGTGTTTGTATGTAGTGTTGACATTTGAATGCAAGGGTGTATTTGTGTGTAGTGTTGGTGTTTGAATGCTGAGATGCCATACACTGCCACACACACACACACACAGTAAAACATATACACGAAGATACACACACTGACATACATGCAGATACACAGATACAAATATACACAAACTAATACACATTTAGATAGACAGGCACAAAGATACACACATATACAGATGCAGACACACACTGACAGACACACAGATACACACAAACACTGACAGACACAGATAAACACACACTGACATACAGACACACTGTCAGACATACAGATATATACACACACTGACATACAGACACACAGATACACACACATACACATATACACACTGATAGACATTCAGACACACACATACATATTGACAGACATACAGATACACACACACACACACACACACACACACAGTGACAGACATACAGATACACAGACAGACATACAGACACATGCTGGTCAAAATATACACTTTTCTAACCATCTCTTGTTTCCTACCTTGTGGGTTCGGGGGGGGGGGGGGGGGGGGCGCTTACCTGGGATCCAGATTGCTGCCTGAGGTAGTTGGGAGTTGTAGGAGCTGGCCCTGCCCAGCCCAGCCCCCTCCTCTTTCTCTTCTCCTGCTCTCGCGGCTCCAGTCTTCTTGGGAGGAAGTCCTCCCATGCCGATGAGACGGGGGGAGGTGGTAGCTCCACCCCTGCTTGGCTCCATCCATGCTGTGTGCTACAGGGGAAGCAGAGATATGATGTCTTCATATCCTCGCCCCCTCCACACAGTTTGAGGCACCGCAGAGTGGAAGGCAGGCTGGACGGAGTTGCTGGCGCTCAGCCACGTTACAAGAAGTGACCGGCAGGAGAGGAGCGCTGTGCGCTTCCCTCCTTCCAGCCACCTGGTAATTTGCGCCTCCGGGCCGTGTGTGCCCTAAGTCAGCTGTCTGTGCCGCTTTATGGACGCGCCGGTCCTGCTGCCCATATGTGTGTCTGTGTATACCAATCTGTTTTGTTTGTAAGTAACTTCGAGTATGCCAAGAGGCACAAAATGAGGGGGATCAGATGGCTCTATAGTGTTAGGAATACAGATTTGTATTAATAACACTATAAATCCCCTTTAATTTTTTTTACAATCATTGTACATTTCATATCGTAACATTACTTATAAAACATAAAAAAGATTATTTAGTCTGTTATGAAGAATGTAAGATGGTTAGTCAGATATCTGTAAGATCGATCTCACTAAAGGTTTTATCTCAATGCCTCTTTAAAAGTATCAAAGTATTTTATAGTTGTGGTCTTTAGGTCTTGGGGCAGTTTGGTACAGACAAATGTATAGATATCCAGTCCTTTTTTAAATTCCATCCAGATTTTTGTAAAAAAAAGTTCAAAATGTTTTGGATAAATGACATGCTGTGGATCTTAACAACATGTAGATCCCTGATCAATTTTCTGGCTCTGGTTTTCGTTTTTTAATAACTTTTTTTCTTGTTTTTCTTCAACTTTATGATCCATCAAAGCAACTATATTGGTTTTTGTTTTTTGTTTTAAAAGGTTCTATTGTAGGCAAGTCCATGACCTGGTTCAATAGCTAATTTAATTTCAGTAAAAATAATGTAAACCAAGCCATTAGAGTTGCACTAACAATAAAATAAAGATAAATATTGTTCTCCTTCAGCAGTATCTTGTATTATTGAAAGATGGGGAAAAGCTTCAAGGATTTTTGACTACACAGACGAAGATGCATTTTGCGGCCTCCTCCCATAACCCTAATCCACAGAAGGGTTAATGCTAAGCAGCAATTATGCAAATGAAACCTGGTGTAACGTATTCATCCGCTTATAGAAATGTGGTTAATGACATTTACTGTCCACACAGGAAAAGTTGTGCCGAGCAGCAACCTAATCCACAGAAGGGTTAATGCTGAGCAGCAATTATGCAAATGAAACCTGGTAACTGACTTTGGGGTCAAAGGCTGGTTACAGCCTATCAGATCTAGAGGAGGGGTATTTAGGCCCAGTTCTCATCCTGCTCAGTGCCCTGTTGTGGTTTCCCTTGTGGTTGTCCGAGAGCGTGTTCCTGTTATTAGTTTTCGACCTGGTTTTTGACTTTGGCTTTGTTTATTGACTTCTCTATATTCTGGTATCCTGACTCCTGGCTTTCCTCATCGCTGTGTCCCTTTCTGTGTTCCCTGACCTCGGCTAGTATTTTTGACTATTCTATGTACGTTAAATCCGGCCATTCTAAGGACCGGTAATACGTTACTTATTTGTCATCCGTGCTATACAGTTCTAAGTGCTGGATCAAACAGTAATCCTGACAGGATGTGGGCGCTCCTTGGTCTGAGCAGTATCCGGTTAGGCAGATGTAATGCTATGATGCCGATCTAAACTTCACTAAAGTTTAAACGACTCTCAGTGAAGTTCCAGTGTGCATTCCACAATATTAGTTGGTCTGTGTTCTATTCTGCTGAATCCGCACCTGTCACAAATCTTGTTCAAATGTCTTACCTAATGCGTTTTGTGAAACATAGATTCACTTCATCAGAGGCTGACATCATATCATTAGGATGGGGCTTATATACCATGTAATCCATCCCTTAACAAGACAAGGCCACCCTAAATAGATACTAAGGGTGAACATTCGTACTGCAAAATAAATACAATGTTATCAACCATAAATACATTTAAACATCATAATAAAACCTGCGACCATCACAAATATGAATTTACCCAAATAAAATTATTTTGACCATAGTATAAATTGGAAACAATTTGCTAAATTCATGATATTATATTAAAGTTAAACAAAAAGTACCAATAGTATTACAAACTATAAAAATACAAGGAGAAAAGTCACATTCAGATATAATATAAATTATATTTTAATATATATTTTTTTTATTATTTTTTTATTTAATATTTTTGCAGTGCATAAGCAAACAAAACCGCCTGTGCTGCCACAACGACAGATGCAAGCAGAGAGAGGTACACAGTTTAAACATTTGTGGCATATAATATCGTGACAATTTTTGTTATTTAAGTTTTGCTAGGTAGACAGTATACACAATCTATACATTAGCTTTGCTGTGTGACAACTAGGTTGTTTACTCATTGTGTGGTTTGCTAGCTGGGGCAATACTCTTCCGTTCGTGGGAGGGTAGTCATGGACTTGTGGGCGCATGCTTGGTCTGGGATGTCCCCTAAGGCGCTGGTGTGTCCGCCGACTAGTCTTAGATGTATGGGACTGCTATCTAAAAAAATTTACACCTCTATGATTTCAGATGTTGCTGAGCCTACAATGAGTGGCTGTATGTTGTGGTTAGAGGCGGGGGGGGGGGGGGGGGTTAGTAATGGCCCTTTAGCCTATCCGTCTGGGTGTGTGTTTGCTTTCTAGAGCTAGGTGAGTGTGAGGTGGTCTGCAATAGAAACAATAAGAACGTATTAAATTAACTATGTAAGATTTTGCTGGGGTTGGCAGGTAACAGTCCTGTTTCTACTCGCGTACAGGGCAAGTCTTAGGTAATCGTTGCTGTACAGGCACCGGCTGCCGCCCGTTGGGGGACGAATGGGGTGACTTTGGTGGGGTCCCATCTGTGTGTTACCGCTGGGGCCTTCCCCCGTCCGGGGGGCCTAGACAATCCCGTGTGAGGCCAAGTGCCTCCAGTAAGGATTCCGCCTCAGGCAGCTCTCATATCGGGTAGCTGGATCCCCCGTACGTGACCAGGAGAGTTTGGGGTGTCCGCCAGGTGTACCGGATGCTGCGGTCTCTGAGGAGGGTGGTTAATGGCTGGAGCGTTCTTCTCCACTCCATTGTGCTCCCGGAGATGTCCGCATAAAACGTAAGTCCCATATTCTCGAAGGAGTATTGGGTAGTCCCCTGGAGGGCCGCCGTCACTGCCTTTCAGGTTTTGGAAGCGTATTGTTAAGTCCCTTGGGGCCTCTGCTGGGGCCTTCCTCAGCTTAGGTATGCAGAATATACCGTCCAGAGTGACGGCCTTGGCTTGCTTGGGTTTGAGCAGCGCTGCCAGCAGGCATCTCACCATGTGTGGGCGTTCAGCCTCCAGCGTTTCCTCAGGTATGCCTCGTATTTGAAGGTTTTTGCGCCATCTCTGATCCTCCAGGGCAGCGAA
The DNA here is from genome assembly GCF_036172605.1 of Pelobates fuscus. NCBI lineage: Eukaryota > Metazoa > Chordata > Amphibia > Anura > Pelobatidae > Pelobates > Pelobates fuscus. The sequence continues at coordinate 143,377,256 of NC_086318.1, forward strand.
CCTTTTCTCGGTGTTTGCTTGTTGTTGGAGGCCCCTCACCATGTTCTCCAGTGTTGTAATCTTCTGTGCCTGTTTGTTTGAGGAGGTATCCAGTGTGCATAGTTTTCCTACTAGGCCTGTGATATCCGTGCGGAGAGAGGCCACATCTGCCTGGAGAGTCCTCTGGAGGCCTGTGAGTAGGTCTTTCAGTGCCCCCATCGTGACCGGTTGGGAGTCTGGGCTCTGTGAGGGTCGTGGGGTGGGCGCTTGTTTTGGTAGGTCAGCAGGTTCCCCATAGAGTGGGTCCTCGTCTGAGGATTCTGTGCAATCATCCAGGTAGTCGGCCATCTTTGGCCTAGCCGCCTCGTGCACTTGGCGGAGCATATCGCCGATATTCATCCCCATCCGGGGCTTGTCGGGTTTCTGTTTTTTTGTTTTACTGCCCATGCTTGCTGAAGTCGATATTAGGGTTGTTTTTGTTTTGAATTATATGTTTTTAACGTAGTTATTATTGCGAAATTCCGGAGCTCATAAAATGTGTGTCTGTTCATATTTTAATATATTTTTAATGATTTATTTAATACTATATAAAATTAAACAACTGCTGACAAACAGTGAAGTTGACTAACTACAAGACAGGAAGTAAGGACTAGGTCATGAATCTAGAATGATACAGTTATGAGGTTGGATTTTAATGTTAATGTTATTCTTTCATTTATCTGAAGAATATGCAACCTAGGAATACATGATACTAGATTAGATTACTGATTTATGTTATAAGCTATTGAAGTGATGGAAGTACAAATACTTCACAGAGGCAACTGAGGTGATTGACAGTCATATTTGTTTAAAATGAGTAGCACTTGGCATGTGTTTCGTGGGAAAGTATTTAGTTAAATTTACTCTTAATACATTAAAATGTGGTGTGAATTGGACTTCACTGAGACAGAAAAAATGGAACAAGACATATGTTTACAATTCTGATGGATATTTATATAACCTAATAATGTTGCATACAATATATATATATATATATATATATATATATATATATATATATGTATATGTATGTATGTATATGTGTGTGTGTAATCTTATATTTTATATAATAATCTGTTTATTAATAAAAGTAAAAAAATTTAAACTGTAACAAATTTGCTTTTTTCACACCTCAGTAGCCATAAAATTTAGCTACAGGATGTGCTATTTTAATATTTAATTGGTTTTATTTTTTTAAATGTTATACCTGGCTGTCCTGGCACAGCAAGAGTCTACCATTAAAATGAACTTCTAGGGTTCTGGGACAAAGAGACTCTCTTTTCTGAGAAATAAGGTGAAGTAAAACGTATTTTTATATTAAACAATATAATGACCTAATACTAGAGTGTCATTATAACTTCACTGTGCTGTCATCATCACATTTGACACTATGAAAGCAATGCTTGAGCATGCACACTCTTGTACATGTACACATTTCACCGTAGCTGCCCTGAGAGAGCATAGAAGCATTTATTTATAATTTGTCACAAACAAATTCATCTTGATAAGAAAAAAAAGAGTAATATTTATTTTAGGCTTTCTAGCATGTTTATAACCTAACATTTAAATTCTTTATTTTGTTAAGGCATATATAAAGGGTACAAAATGAAGAAAAGGGAAATGCAGGGGTGTTCCACATTAATGGATTGGTAGAGAGATAGTATTTAATTACATTTCCAGGTAGTAAGTGCCTCATTTTTCTTTTTGTATGACATTCAATATGAACAGGAACGTTATTTAAACAGTATAAATCAACGTAAAGCATGATGTCAGAAAGTAGTGTATTAAACTGTTGAGTGACATTTTAGTGGTGGATCGTCGACGTTAATACCTAACAAGAAGTGACCCTATTAGGCTAGCGATTTTAAGCAGAGGTATATTATAACGTCTTGTTATGTGGTGTATGTGTAAAGGGCTTCCGTGGCAGTCGAGGTATGATGAGTGGGTTCCTGGTGGTGCCTTATCAGGGGTCGGCTGCCTTCGTGGGACGTATCGTCTGGCCACCCATGAGGGGTTGAAGGGTGGGTAAGTCAGTGGTGCAGCGTGTTTGTAGGCGTGTGCCTCTTAGGTAGGTAGTTGGTGAAGGGCGGTGGCAGAGGCCCCTGTCGTTCTTGTGTTCCCCTAACCTATGGGGAGACGGGGGGGGGGGGGAGATTGTGGTTAGAATTAACGGGCTCGTCTGTTTGTGTGTCAGCAATAGTGGAATATCTGGCGGTATGCGCCATGAAACATAAAACACAAAGTTAAAACATGAAATTAAACCAAAACTAGGTACATTAGAAAAGAGAGAAGAACATGGAATATTCAGTTGCTACAGTCCGCTTTGCAGGGTGCCACTATATTGTGGCTCGGTGGTAGATAATTATTTCTTTCTTTGCCGCCAACATTGGGGAGGTGCACTAAAGTAGTGCCATTCAAGCTGTGATTAAGTCACTGAGTCTTGATCCTGAGATGGGTTGCGGTTCCGAGCTGGAACAAAGGGTGTCACATTGGGTATGTCCCATTGGTGGTGTGTTGCCGGTCTCGGTGGAGTTCCAGCGCCTCTCATCAGGTCCAGGGCTGTGAAGAAGGTGGGGGCATCCGTTGGAGAAGACGCTGTGTGCACCTTTCTGTCTTTGATGACCGTAAGGGTTCGGGACGCCGACCAGCGGTAGGCCACGCCAGCCTCTCGCAACTTAGTTGTAATAGGTTGCATGGTTTTTCTCCAGTGAAGTGTTGCCCTGGTGACATCCTGGTAAAATGTCAGCTGGTGTGATTCGAAGTCCATGGGGGCCCGTTCTTGGAACGCCTTCATGAGCTTTTGTTTGTCTGTAACGGTTTGGCATTTGAGAATAATATCCCTGGGCTGGCTCATTGAAGCGCGTTGTGGTCTATTGACCCTGTAAGCTCCGTCCAGCGGGATTTGTTTAGCTTGTTTGGCGGGTAGGGATGAGGCCATCAGCCGCCTAAGGAAGTGCGGCAGTTCCTCCGCGGACACCGCATCGGAGACTCCGCGGATTTTTATGTGTTTGCGCCTGCTCCTGTCATCCAGGGTGTCCACTCTGTGCGTCAGAGAGGAGTGCAGAGTTCTCATTTGTTGCACAGTGTCCCCTAGGGCTGCCAGGCTCTGCTTGAGATCGATCACGTCTTCCTCCGTGGCTTGTACACGGTCAGTGACCGCTTGTACTTCAGTTTTGACTAGGGCGATGTCTGTGTCAAATAGTAGCTTGATTCTATCGTAAAGGTCTGCAATGTCCTTTTTAGTGGCGTGTGCTGGGCTTGGGGACTCTATTACAACGGCTGTCGCTGTGTCTGGGTTCTTGCTGCCTTTCCCGTTCCCCCCTTCAGGCTCCTGAGGCTCTATGGTGTCTGGGACGGCTGGGGGTGGTGAGAGTTCTGCTGTTTTGGGCCTGGAGCATTTGAGGAGCGTCCCTATATCTCTCGCCTCTGGAATGGGTGCCCCTGTCTGTTTCTGCGTTTTTCGGCCCATGATTGGAGTGTCAGGGTCGTTTTGGTAGGGGTGTAAATACTCACTCCAGTCCGCGAGGAGCTCGGCGTGGTAAGTTGCGGCCTTCAGGCTTTCAGACCGGAGTTTCTGCCGGGTCTTGCGGGGTGGAGCCGAGGCGGATCCGAACCGGAATGGCATGGGTCGATGCAGCAGGGGTTCCCCTTCCCGCTGTAAGTGTTTGTAGTCGGCGGCTTGAAGTTATTTTCGCCGTTTTCTGCGTTTTTAGGCAATTCGTAGCGGAGCTGTCTGCAATGGCGTCTAGGCTGTAGCGGTGCCAGGCCACGCCCCCCTATAACCTAACATTTAAACAAATCACCCCCAGCATTTTAATATTTAACTAGATAGATCCATATGATAATTAAAAACAGTAGTTTTGCATTACAAGACCCACACTCTCCTAGACATATTCTAGAGCTGGAGTAGGCAATTTTGGCAATCCGAATGTTGTGGACTACATGTCCCTTGATGCTTTACCAGCATTATAGCTGTAAGAGCATTATGGGAGATCTAGTCCAAAACATCTGGATTGTTAAAGGTTGCCTGTCCCTGCCCTAGAGCATGCTTGTTATAATATAGAACTATTTACATGCCTTCTTTTAGGAAGTCCAGGCTCAGATGTCCCAATGTAAGCTAATCAGTGAAATCATAAATCAGTTGGGGGTGGTGGTGGAGGGGGAGGGTGCGGATCCTGACTGCCATGCCATGCGGAGTGATTTTCTGCGTACGGCTCAGAAATGAGAGAAACTAGTCAGTTTGCTGATCTGACCTGTAATAGTGCATTTTCTAAGCAGAGGACACATCCTCCTAGCGTTGACATCATTGCAAGAGCCCTATCGCGCTATCAAAGGGCTGCAGAGCTGACCGGGCCCTTCGTGTGAACTACTGTTTTTAATTGCATGTGACACATCCTCAAAATACCCTGCTCCTCTAGTCACCAGTGGCAAGCAATATAGTTTGTAGCCATGTTATAGACCCAAAGCCAGCATCACACATGGGACAGAGTGATGGTTGTTATTATTCTGCAAAATGATACCTTTCAGTCATAATTACATGTTAACAGCACGTATGACCAAGTGTGTATACTTACTCAATAGTCAATCTCTAGAAAGCATGCCAACCTCATCGTTCTCATATTGAGGTGAAAAGTAAGCCTTATGGTCCCTTCCTGAGAATCCTGGCACCATCTTGATATTGCAGACCATCTGACAGATGACAAACTAGTTGGATTTTTGGTTCCTAAATTGATAGTCATGATCATATAGAGCAACAGTTGCAACATGGATTCACCCATCACTTTGGGAATGCATTAGTTAGCATAGATGTCTGTTTAATGCAAAACTACTCCAGCAGGATTTGATTATTCTACCAGATATTGTATAAGCACCTTTGTATTTATGGTCAATTAATATATAACTAACATATTATGTTTTAAATTACATTAATTACATTGCATGGAAGATCCATTATCCCAACTCATTGCTTTCTAGGTGGATACATGTGGATACATGAAGGAGATCCAGGTATGTCTCTTAGAAGCACATATGCTGCTTGAGATATGAGGAGATACATAAATTAATTAAGCTAAATTAGATTTGACAGACATGACAAAACTATTATTAAGCCTTCTCAACCTGTCCCCAAATTATGACCTTGATTTAATAATTTTTTTTTATAAACATTTGCAATGACTTAATTTTTTTAAAAATATTTTAATATTGTAATATTTTATGACATAGGTTTTATATATATATATGTTATGCTTCTGATATTTTAGTATTTTGTAGAAATTATTTGAAAAGTTTATCCAAAAAATATTAAATTATTTAAAAAGCTTATCCAAAAAATAGTAAATTTAGGCCTATATTAGAAAATAAGTAGCAGCAACAATCAAGCAGCCAATACCATTGGGGTTGGCCATTAGAGATTTAGCAAAAACAGTACATTTAGATTAAATTGATTTCAAAAACTTTAACTGTGACTCTTGATTTTTTTTGCATGCTATAAGTTTCCAAAGGTCTCGTTATGAAGTTACCATTAAGACTGCTTCTCTCGTGCTCTAGAATTCAGAAAACCTGTTTTTAGTTACATTATGAGCTGTCCAGTATGAGAAATGTATAGAATGTATGTGCGAATATTATAAATGCTCTTTCATATGTGATTGCATTTCAGCTGATGCTTTCCTTTAAATAACTGTTTTTATGTACGCATTTCCTGAAGCTGTAGCTGAATTCACTCTTTAATGTGGCACAGTGCCCCCACAGAACTGTAAACATCACGTAAAAGCATACGCACAGTAAGCTCTAGAAGAGCATGGAAAGAAGTAAAAGAGATAAATGATAAGATGACGTAACAGTGATTAGTTAAGGAAAGATCTGATTTCCAGAATAAGTGCAAGTAAGGATGGTATATTGCGAAGGTCTTTATTTTGAGTACTCAACATTCCAATAAAATTTCCAGTAGCAATATATTTCCACCCACTCTGCCCTTTCGGTAATTTATTGTTGAAGCTCTAGTTCATAGTTAGCAGATTGTTAGGATTTTAGAAACTATTTATAGCCTTACTACTTACACGTCAATAAAAAATAACAGTGAAAGTAATCCCAAGAGCTGGCTATTGCTACAATAATTAAAGATTTGTGACTCTGGAAACTAAAGGAGTAGAGGACAATTGGTAGTAGTTTTAAATCAGAGAATATGTTGAAAATGATTGTGGTAGTACGTGCCTGACATTACAGTTAACATTTTTTTGTAAATCTTAAAATAAAAGCATTTTTTTTCTTTTATAACTAAAATAATCGATCTCCCCAAAACATAGAATTAAAACTAAATATTTATTATGTAATTACACATAAGTTTATATAAAAACGTATATACTACAATGACTTAAAAGAGTATAATGTCTATAAACACTTATGATGAAAGGTAAACTAGCTCAAAGATGCTGGTAGATGGTACTGTATGAAACACCTGTGCTGTAAACTATTGTCACATAGCTATGATAAAAGTTAGACACAAATACAAATTTGCTGAAGAAATTGCAATGTCATATTCCGGCACCCGGCATCACTAAACTGTGGGCGAGGGAGCAATGAGGAGCAGGAACACTAAGCTACAGATAGAAGATCCCACTGGACCCCAGGGAATGATGTGAGTGAGGGAGTGAGTGTGTGTGTATGTCTGTCAGTGTGTGTGTATGTCTGTCAGTGTGTGTGTATGTCTGTGAGTGTGTCTGTCAGTGAGTGTGTATTACTTTGTGTGTCTGTCAGTGAGTGTGTCTGTCAGTGAGTGTGTGTCGGTCAGTGTTTTCATGGCTGCGTATGGACAGTGGAGCACCTGGAGGTGCACGGAGGCACGCCACGTCACATTCCGACGTGAAGTCTACGTGCTCCACCTTCACAGGGTTTCAAGAAGTATCGGGAGTATCCGCTTTGGCACAGGGTGTGGACGGTGCCTTTTGGGGAATACCAGAGGCCGGACTCTGGAGCCGCATACTGGCAGCAGCAATGTAAGTGAAGTCTGTTTGTTGGCTCGAAGGGGGTGTTGGGATTTAGAAGAGGGGGGAAGGACTGGAATTTAGTATAGGGGGAGGACTGGGATTTAGTATATGGGGGGACTGGGATTTAGTATATGGGGGGACTGGGATTTAGTAGAGGGGGTGCAGTATAAAAATAAACCTACGTTTCCATGAAAATTTAAGTAGTTTTTTTTTTTTTTTTGCGGCCCACATAAACTTAAGCTTTGTTTATGTGGCCCGTGCTAGACTTTGAGTTTGACATGCTTGCCCTAGACGGACTTCCATGCTTAGAATCCCCATAGGAAAGCATTGAAGTAGCCGGAATCTCCATAGGAAAGCATTGAATAATACTTTCGTATGGGGAGGATTAATGCGCGTGCACGGCCATTGCCGCGCATGTGCATTCGGTCTCCCCCGTCGGCTGATGTCGGTGTGGGAGGAGCATAGGCGGAGCCTGACCCAGCGCCGAGGGACATCGGCGCTGGATTCAGGTAAGTCACTGAAGGGGTTTTAACCCCTTCAGCAACATGGGATGGGGGTGGGAGGGAGAGGGGCACTGCAGGGCCCTGCAGTGCCAGGAAAACGGATATGTTTTCCTGGCACTGGAGAGTCCCTTAACTGTTATTAAATATTTTTTTTGTTTTGTTTTGAAGTTGCAAAAGAAAATCAACTAGTAAATCGAATCATATATGTTTCAGTGTTCATTCTATGAATATGGTCAGACAAGTCTGTAGGGGAAACTGTGTTTATTAGAATCAATTAACATTTTGCAAATATTCAGTGCAACCCCCAAAACAATATCATGCACCTGAAATCAAACTACTCTGCTTATGCACTGTCTTTATACTAGCACTTAGCAACATCACTTAGCTTTTTGACACTTTTTGACCACTGACACAAATATAGTCTTGGTTGTCTATGCATTCAATTGTACCAAACAAAATTGAATATATGACATATATCATAACAACATGGCAACTGATAGTTCAGTGTTAAAAATAAGGATTATTATTTTTAGAGCTGTTTGTGTCAGTCAATAAATAAATGTAAATTACTTTCTTAAATAAATTCACATGTTTTTGCAAGAAAAATAAAGAAGCGTTATACAATTTGTCATATCCTTTTGTTCTGCCAAAATAAAGGGATTAATCAAAGTTTCATCTCTCCAGACGGCTTTATAACAATGCATGCCAAAATCAACCAGATTTCACAATGTGAAAACATGAGATTCACATGAAGGTTCTGTCATCAGTAAAGAAATCTTTAGGATTAAATTCTCATCATCTACCTGAAGGAAATACCATATTACTTAATCAGTGTGCTGGTGGCCACTGAAAACTAGTATATATACTGAAATCTAATCTTGAATCAAATGATAAAACACAATATTATGGACTGACAAAGATGTCAGGTCTTTTGTTTTGCACGCAGCTATAAATTAATTTTACACACATTTAGATAGTCACCAACCACTTAAAATATGCCAAACACAATATTAAAACAAAGAAATAGGAAGTAAAGACAAAAACAATAACTTCAAATAAGGATTAGGAATCCTCGAAAGTGAATCTGTCATTTAATTGTGCTATTTTGGGTTTTCACAAACATCATAAAAATAAAATAAAATACTCATGTTAAATGCATTGGATTTTCAGATCAAGGCATAACTTTTGGTAATTCCCATAGTTGTTGCTTGTGATGGCTACAGGAAATTGCTTATTTTCGTACATTGAGAGAGTTGGGCTATGGATAATTCTGCGGCATCTGCCATAGACCTAAGTGTCACACTGCTGCATATATGCGAGACAACAACAGTGACATGCCTCCTGGTTAATGAAGTATCAGGACCTGAAAAATGATGGTGATGGTATTTGTGAGTATAACTCCTTTTATCTGCATGGTGCAGATGAAAGGAGTTATACTCACAAATACCATCACGTATTAGCCTCGCGGCAAACAAGGCATTTGCCTTGGGCGGCATTTTCCAGGGGGCGGCAAAAAAACCTGCCCCCAAATGCCCAGGGCAAATGTCTTGTTAGCCTTGCTCCCTCTCCAGCGCCGCCCACACAGATTTGTACTTAGCCACCCGCCTGCCTGGACTGACGTCATATTCCGGCTCCCGGCATCACTCTGCGGGCAGCGCGTGAGGGAGCTGAGCAGAGAGCTCAGGGTAAAGTGCTCCCTCGCCAGCGCCGCCAGCCCATCAGCCCAGCAGCCACTGGACCCACAGGGAAAGGGAGAACCCAACCCCCCCCCCCCCCCCCAGCATTCCCAAAGGTAAGGAGGCTGGGGGGGTTGAATTTAAAAAAAAAAAACACAAGTGAGTGTGTTAATGTGTGTGTGTGTCTGTTAATGTGTGTTAGTGTGTGTGTGTGTGTGAGTGTCTGTTAGTGTGTGTGTGTCTGTTAGTGAGTGTTTGTTAGTGAGTGTGTGTGTGTGTGTTAGTAAGTGAGTGAGTGTGTGTCTGTTAGTGTCTGTGTGTATGTCAGGGAGTGTGTCTGTTAGGGAGTGTGTTACTATGTGTGTGTCTGTTAGTGAGAGCATGTGTGTGTGTGTCTGTTAGTGAGAGCGTATGCGTGTCTGTTAGTGAATGTGTGTGTCTGCTAGTGACTGTGTTTGTTAGCGAGTGTGTATGTCTGTTAGCTAGTGAATGCGTGTCTGTCAGTGAATGTGTGTGTATTTAGAAGGCGGGGCAGGGGGGAAGGGTGGGTTGGTGCAGGGGAGGGGGGGCATGCGCGTTTTGTCCTGCTAAGGGCAGCACAAAACCAGGATACACCACTGTCTGCACCCCTGGGCCACCCCATAATGGACATCATGTCACCTTTCATAGTATTTACAAAATATGCAACTGACAAAGATCAGAGAGCTGCATTAAAAGAACATTGAAAGTCTCCATGAGTCAAAAATAGAAGAATTGGTCAAAGAGGTATTATTTTCTTTATGGTATAGCAATAGTTACATTGTGTTAACACAAGCCATAACTGCTACTTTACACACGGTTGGTTACCTATGAAATTCTAGCATTAGGTTTAACAACATCATACATTATATTAGATTATGGCTTTTTTTTATTAATAGACAAAATGGGTATTTGCAATGGACATTACTCCCCAAAGGAATCCACAAGACAGAATGAAAACTGAAGTTTTGGGATGAAAACCGAGTTAAATTGAAACATAGATTACAAAGGTAAACATAGATACAAAGATAACAGGAGTGTATCTGAATGTTTGTGTCAGTGTGTGTTATCTGTATGTCAGTGTGTGTGTGTATCTGTTTGTCAATGTGTATCTGAGTGTTTGTGTCAATATGTGGGTATCTGTGTGTCAGTGTGTGTATCTGAGTGTTTGTGTCAGTGTGTGTGTATCTATATGGCTGTGTGTGTATCTGAGTGTTTGTGTCAGTATGTGTGTATCTTTATGTCAGTGTGTGTATCTATGTGTCCATGTGAGTATCTGAGTTCTTGTGTCAGTGTGTGTATCTGAGTGTTATGTCAGTATGTGGATCTGAGTGTTTGTGTCAGTGTGTGGGTATCTGTATGTCAGTGTGTGTGTCATAGTGTGGATCTGAGTGTGTGTATCTCTGTTTCAGTGTGTATCTGTGTATGTGTGTGTATGTTTACGTATCTGTATGTCAGTGTATGTATCTGTGTGTATGTGTCAGTCTATGTATCTGGGTGTATGTGCCAGTGTGTGTATCTGAGTGCATGTGTCAGAGTGTGTATTTCAATGTGTGTATCTGTGTGTTAGTGTGTATGTGCCAGTGCATGTTTCTCTGTGTCAAGGTGTTCATACATATTTGTGGGCTGTGTGTGTCTGTGTGGGGAAGGGTGCACACGTGCGTGGGGTGGGTGGCGCCAAAGCCACCTCCCTGAAATGCATTTGTGCAAGTTGGGATATCTGTTATGGCACATTGCCACATCAGGACTACAGGTGAATTTGTCAGAAGTTTTGTCTTGGGTGAAGGTGATGGTTGGAGCGAATATGTACTTTTTCATTTGTGCCTGTGTCATAATCTACAGCAAGCATGTCAAACTCAAAGGCTACTAAGGGCCAAATAAACAAGGTTTAAGTTTATGTGGGCTGCAAAAAAACCCGTTAATTTTTGCCCCTCTACTAAACCCCAGTCCCCCCCTTTGTCTACTAAATCCTAGCCCCCACTCGTCTACTATATCCCAGTCTCCCCGTCTACTAAACCACTGCCCCTGTATAAAAAAACAAACAAAAAAAAACAGCCAACAAGCAGTATCCGGAAGCTTACAAACAACTAAATGACCATACTACCTACACAAAACTCCCTAACAACCCCATTACTAGAATCAAAAAAGAACTCGAACTGTATTTAGACAAAGGAGTAAAAACCGGCATTCTAAATGAAAAGGAATCACAATATATTAATATTGCCCATCCAAAAATTCCAGTAATATACTTCCTCCCTAAAATACACAAAAATCTCTCCAAACCTCCAGGGCGACCAATTGTCTCGGGTATTGGGTCTGCTCTTTCTAATTTGTCAGAATACATAGACATCCTACTTCAACCCTATGTAACTAAAACTAAATCCTACCTCAAAGACACCAGAGATCTTTTAAAAAAAATTAGAGCTGGCAAAATGATTATCTGCTTATCACCTGCGATGTACAATCATTGTACACCATCATCCAACATAATAAAGGGTGTACAGCAGTCAAAAAAATGTTAGAAAAAGATAACTCCATGCTACAGGATCAGATTGATTTTTTAATTGAAGGCATCGAACTAATTCTCAATAACAATTACTTTTGGTTTCAGGACTCCTTTTATTTACAAAACAGAGGTACAGCTATGGGCACCAGGTTCGCGCCCAGCTATGCCAACTTGTATATGGCCGAATGGGAAGAAAGATACATTTGGAACAATCATAGCTGGGCAGAGAACCTGGTGTCCTATTCTAGATACATCGATGACCTCTTTTTTATCTGGAAAGGTTCCATTTTAGAAGCACAAGATTTTATAAAGTTTTTAAACTCCAACCAGGAAGGTATAGTTCTAACGTCCGAAATAAGCAATAGCGAAATCACATATTTAGATCTTAATATTTATATAAGGGATAATATTGTCAACACTAAAACGCACTTTAAAAATGTACACGTGAATAACTACATAGATACAAAAAGCTGCCATAACAAAATCTGGCTTGACAGCATCCCGAAAAGCCAGATCACAAGACTAAGAAGGAACTGCTCTGACAATACCATCTTTATCGAACAAGCAAATAAAGTAAAAAACAGTCTGATTAATAAAGGATACAATGAACAATTAATAGAATCCACCATATCACAAAACCTTGAAATCAGTCAAAAAGACCTCATACATAAAGAAAAAGCACAACAATCCCAAAAAACAGATCTTACACTTCCTATAATACTAGACTACAACGACAAAAATAGACATCTAAAGAAGATTATGAACAAACACTGGCACCTTCTAAAAGAAGACCCAATCTTAAAATATATAATCCCAGAAAGACCAAAAATTATATTTAGAGGCGCACCAAATTTGAAAATGCACCTTACAAAAATTTTTACTAGGGACGCCAAACCTAATCTTATCAAAGAAATGTTTTTGTCCTTAGGTAAAGGCTTTTATAGATGTAACAGCTGTGCAGCTTGTAAAAAAAAACTAAAACTACAGATAAAAAAAGAACCACATTTAAATCTAATAATACGGGTAAAATTTATACAATAAAGGAAACTATTACCTGCGAAAGCAAGAATGTCATTTATCTATTAGAATGTCCCTGCGGACTCCAGTACATTGGACGCACAATAAGAGCACTAAAAACTCGTATAGCGGAACACTGCAGAAACATTGAAAAGAACTACACTAACCATTCAGTGTCATCCCACTTTTGTATACACAATAATGATCCAAAACATCTTACATTCATGGGAATAGCCACAGTGACAAATCACTGGAGAGGTGGAGACCTGATTCGAAAAATAGGACAAAAAGAGATGGAGTGGGTTTTCAATATAGACACCCTCCATCCTAATGGATTAAATATAGAATTTGATTTATATAATTTTTTATAATCCTTTTTACATTTTATTCTTTTGAATTTATAATCTATCTATTCCATTCCTTATATCAGTCTCCCCATCCTCTTATTTGTAACTATAAGCGCTGCATGCTTTTTTATGTTTTTTATGTAATTTATTCTTGTTTTCTTTTTAATGTCATTTTATTGTATCATGTCTTATCTATGTTCCAGTTGTCGATATGGCTTATAGACCTGTAAAGCCACCTTCTTTAACACATTGCCTTTTTATCTGTCATTTTACTTAGATTCCATATTTGTCATTTTTGAATATTATTTATTGTTCACATATTGTCCAGTTCCTTTGTTGTTTCTAATCTGAGTGTACACTTTTAGTATACACTTTTATTTATTACATCACCTACTTGGGTTTATTCCCCTGAATATACAGTGTTGTACCTTTATGGGTTAATAGATTCTTTCCCTGTCTATACATATATTCTTATATGTATATATATTTGTATATTCACCATGTGGTATTTTATCGATAAGTTGTATATTAATTTTTCTCTCTATCGAGATCACTACCCTGAAGATCACCCCTCCTAACAAGAATAAAAACCGGAACAGTTCCGGCAACATTTGCGTTCCACAAGTGGAACGCATAATACTCTCATGGTCCCTAACGTCGCGTCACTTCCGGGCCGACACCAGAAGTTACGTCAGACGAACCCGAAAGACTTAACGAGCAAATCCTGCAATAAGATCTACATTTTTTCCAATGGACCTTATCCAACCCAATGGAACACAGCATCACTATCATAGTTTTGTATGTGTTCCATATATGGAACACGGATATAACCACGAACATATTGCGCCGCGTCACTTCCGGTATGACGCGTGCGGTTCACCAGTGGTTACAGGAAGCATCAATTGCACAAAGCAGGAAGCAATTATCATTATTAGGACTCCTATATAAACGATTGGTACCAGGACATTATCCACACTTCTGAGGAAGCCTTTTTACAGGTGAAACGCGTCAAGTGGACTACTAGAGACTATATACTTAATTTTTACTTACTTTTAATACTTATTTTTGTTAATAAATTATCCTTTTTATTATATTGGGATTTTTTATCATTTTTTATTCCTGGCTACCAACTTGTTCCTTGGTGGGGACCATACCACCCAAGCTATTAAGACTAGAGCAAGTTCTGCTCTAGCAAATGTGAGTATAATACTTTATTAATTATTCACGTTTTTTTATCTATACATATTGCACTATTTGGAGTTATTTTATCTTTCCATATATTGCCCATCTGAGACTGTGAGGACAACTATATATCCTTAGGCGGGGATTGTTCCGTCCAGGCGTATTAACAGCTGAGCTCTAAGTTAGCTCTGGGCCATGTGAGTGTGGATTACTTATTACCAATTATCCACCCACTATATTTAATATACTACACTATTACTGTTTTTATGTTTTATGTTTTCTTGAGGTCAATTGATCATCAACCTGTTCCTTGGTGGGGATTATACCACCTATGCCCTTAAGACTAGAGCAAGTTCTGCTCTAGCAAATGTGAGTACGATATTTTATTACCTATTCACACATTCTATTTATATACACACTGCACTATTTGGAGTTCTCTTATTTTTTCATATATCGCCCATCTGAGATCGTGAAAGAAAGCCACATATCCGTAGACGGGGATTGTTCCGTCCAGGCGTGTTAACAGCTGAGCTCTGAGTTAGCTCTGGGCCATGTGAGTGTGGATCACTTACCACTATTTATCCACCCACTATACTTGATATACCACACTATTATTGTTTCTATGTTTTATTTTTTCTTTGAGGTCAATTGTATAAGAAGACTACTTGATATTACTATTGTGTACGTATACTTGTATTTTCTTACGTATCTACACTAAGGGCGCGGTTTCCTTCTTTTTCTTTTTTCAGTATCCGGAATCCGGCCTCTGGCATACTCCCCATCCGCACCTTAAAAAAACAGATCCTCCCATTACTCCTTGAAAACCTCACACACACTCACTGACAGACATACACACATACTGACAGACACATAGAATCACTCTGACACACACATACACTCACAGACACACGCATTCACTGAAACACATGTTCCCTCACAGACAGACACACACACACAGACAGACACACTGACAGACAGACACACACTGACAAACACACACACACACACACACACAAACAGCCATGCACAAAGACAGCCATGCACAAAGACAGCCATACACAAAGACAGCCATACACACAGACAGCCATACACACAGACAGCCATACACACAGACAGCCATGCACACAGACAGCCAGACACACAGACAGCCATACACACAGACAGCCATACACACAGACACCTGTACACTCATCCTTGTATGCCGGGAGCCGGAGTGACATCATATTCCGGCTCCTGGCATCACTGC
This sequence comes from Pelobates fuscus, assembly GCF_036172605.1. Lineage (NCBI taxonomy): Eukaryota > Metazoa > Chordata > Amphibia > Anura > Pelobatidae > Pelobates > Pelobates fuscus. The sequence goes on from NC_086318.1 coordinate 143,392,752, forward strand.
GGGGAGCTGAAAAGGGAAAGCTTACAATCAGCGCTCCCTCGCCATGGCCCGCGTGCCGCATAAATATTAGTTGTGGGCCGCGTGTTTGACATGGCTGATCTACAGTATTTGCACTTCATTTCAAAGCATGGCTAATGAATACATCTTCATGGTTAGAGTATATGTGCAATAATAAGAAACCATAGAACTCACTGCAAATGTTCCTGCTTTGTCTTTCACATTTTAAACTTTGGTTGGTATACATGATGTGTTACTTGAACGTTGTTAGTATACATGACTAAGGCCTCTAGCACAAAACATTGTATCTTTTTTTTGTCCTTTTTGATCTCCACAAAATATTTTTGTGCCTTGATGCTATGTTGTGATGCATGTGGACCTTTATTTTTTGTTTTTCCTGGTGGGCTGCGGATCCCTAAACTTACTTGTGTGTAGCACACCTTTGACTATATGCAGTGGTAGTTACCACCATTGTCACACTATCCACAGGAAGGTTCTCCTATACCCTTGATATAATCTCATGTCCATGTTGATAATCACTTGCAAACGTCTTTTTTTCTTTTCTCTCATAAATCATACAGCTCATACAAATGATCCCTGGTTGATCAATCAAATCAACAATCAATCAATAATTTATTGATAATACGTGTAATACAACACCCTTACACTAATATAATGCATCAAAATCGATAGCACATCACAGCAATGTTACTTTATCTACAGACATATAGAGCAGAAACAGGACAAACATAGAGTATAACTTTCTTTCTCAATTGTGTCCACATCTAAATACATTTCCTGCCAGTTTTATAAAATAATCCAGTTTCTGTTCTCCTTCTCCAAACAAAATGTAAGAGAACTAAGACTGTGTGGCATTCTAGTGAAGGTTCTCGTTTTCATGGTGACTTCATTCAATGAGGTAATCATCAAGGTGGTAATACCAAGTAATTAAGAATCGCTTCCTGAGCTGCCAGAATGTTTTATTACCATTATTTTCTAATCATTCTATAATTATTATGAAAGGGCATGAAAATAAAATAGCTTTGATTAAAAAGACAAAACTACCATTATGAGTACACTATAATTGTTCTTCATGACTTCAATGTAAATATGTCCCTGAGTTGTAGTGTATGATCATAGTTAAATATAATTTATAAATGTCAGCAAAATTTCTTGGTTGCAAGAAGTGTCAGTTCTGTTTACTTTAACATCTCTATAAAAAAGAATAAATACACAATTCAAATTAGAATTCAAACAACACAAGCATCAGGAAAAGAAATGACAACATAAAAAGATTTAACAGTGTTTTAACAATTTTGCAATCTCAAGTATTTAAATTTAGTTATACTTTTAGAATTACCAGATTATTCTGGACTTCTTGTACAATAGTATGATACATGTTAAACTTTTTGTATGTTCTCTGTTACACAATTGTTTGTGTCTATTCCAAAAGCAAAAATATTACTGATGAGTAAAAGAGTGTGTCGCTTATTGGTATAAATTGCTAACAAAAGTCTTTCCTTCCAGTCTATAATAAAAATAAGACTTCCCAGCTGCTGGATCAGGCTATACGAGATGCTTTTTACTCATATTTTAGAGATACATAACTCCCCCAGGAAACAACCTCAGACGTCTAAATTTTAAAAATGACTATAGAACATTGTGAACATTTTAATGCCCTTTCCCAGAAAAGAAAATTGCTTAGCTTTGCTTAAAGGGGGGAAAACCCAGATGGCCTTTCTGCCAGTCTTACAAATCCCTGAAAGTTATCATTGTAAAATTTCTGACTAATCTTTACTGAGCCCTCAGTATTATACAGCAACCCTGGAAGGGCAGGTGGGCAAATGCCCCAGGGCCATTAGTACACCAAGGCTGCCCACATTCTCCATTTGTATGTAATATAGCTCTAGACACACTGTTAAGCAAACTAAAATGGACTTATTTTGTAGATGACCTCATTTTATTTGTAAAACTCATCAAAAGCTTCACGGATATTGTAATTGTTATTTGAGGAAATTGAGGAGATAGCAGGGTTACTCTACTAATCTTAATAAATTAAATGCATTGCCTTTAGGTCCCCCTAAATCCCACCCATCTTCACATCTATGTATTTATCGGCCCTTCAGTTCAAATCAACCAAACACATAATGTAAAATGTAACTAATTAATAAATTGCTGGGTGAAGTTTTTTGATGCTTAATTCATTAATTTGTTTATTTGGGCTTTTCTTAATTTTAATCTTCCAGCTGGTTACTTAGAAGATAGCTCCCTATTTTTTAATGCTTAAGTGGGATTGCCATAATTAAGCATATCAAATAAGGGAGCTATCTACTTAACAGCTGCCTAATTTGGAACCCTTAAAGGAGCACTATAGGGTCAGGAACACAAACATGTTGTCACGACTATTAGTGTGGTCCAGCACGCAGAAACTATGTAAACATATACATAGACAAGAAAAGGAAAGGAAAATAAAAGGACAGAGCGTAAACAGGACCTTAGAATGGCCGGACTAATACGCTAGAGACAGAGAATGGTCAAAGGGAAAGCCGAGGTCAAGGAAGCCAGAAAATACACAATACCATTTACACAAGCCAAGTCAGGGAAACCAGAATTCAGAATTAGTGATGTACCGAACTGTCCGCCGGCGAACAGTTCCCGGCGAACTTAGCATGTTCGCGTTCGCCACGGCAGGCGGACACATGCGCAGTTCGATCCGCCCCCTATTCGTCATCATTGGGCAAACTTTGACCCTGTGCCTCTCGGTCAGCAGACACATTCCAGCCAATCAGCAGCACTCCCTCCCTTCCACACCCTCCAACCTCCCTCCCAGCATCCATTTTCGATTCATTCTGAAGCTGCATGCTTAGTGAGAGGAGGGAAAGTTTAGCTGCTGCTGATTAGATAGGGAAATTGATAGCTAGGCTAGGGTATTCAGTGTCCACTACAATCCTGAAGGACTCATCTGATCTCTGCTGTAAGGACAGCACCCCAAAAAAGCCCTTTTTAGGGCTATAACATCAGGCTGCTTTTTTTTTTTTTTTTTTTCCTGTGTAATGTAATTGCAGGTGCCTGCCTGCCAGCTTCTGTGTGAGGTTCACATTGGATACTGAGCCTACTTGCCCAGTGCCACCACTCATATCTGTTTTAACAATAGGTTAAGCTTTACATTTAAAATAAATATTTTTTTTCACTGTAATAGAAGAGCAGTTGCCTGCCTGCCAGCTTCTGTGTGAGGTTCACATTGGATACTGTGCCCACTTGCCCAGTGCCACCACTCATATCTGTTTTAACAATTGGTTAAGCTTTAGATTTAAAATAAATAATTTGTTTTCACTGTAATAGAAGAGCAGTTGCCTGCCTGCCAGCTTCTGTGTGAGGTTCACATTGGATACTGTGCCTACTTGCCCAGTGCCACCACTCATATCTGTTTTAACAATTGGTTAAGCTTTAGATTTAAAATAAATATTTTTTTTTTCACTGTAATAGAAGAGCAGTTGCCTGCCTGCCAGCTTCTGTGTCAGGTTGGATGCCTTGCCCATTTGCACAGTCAGTGCCACCACTCATATCTGTTTTAACAATAGCTTAAGCATTAGATTTTAAAGAAATCATTTTTTTTCACTGTAATAGAAGAGCAGTTGCCTGCCTGCCAGCTTCTGTGTCAGGTTGGATGCCTTGCCCATTTGCACAGTCAGTGCCACCACTCATATCTGTTTTAACAATAGCTTAAGCATTAGATTTTAAAGAAATCATTTTTTTTCACTGTAATAGAAGAGCAGTTGCCTGCCTGCCTCCAGCTTCTGTGTCAGGTTGGATGCCTTGCCCATTTGCACAGTCAGTGCCACCACTCATATCTGTTTTAACAATAGCTTAAGCTTTAGATTTTAAAGAAATCATTTTTTTTTCACTGTAATAGAAGAGCAGTTGCCTGCCTGCCAGCTTCTGTGTCAGGTTGGATGCCTTGCCCATTTGCACAGTCAGTGCCACCACTCATATCTGTTTTAACAATAGCTTAAGCTTTAGATTTTAAAGAAATCATTTTTTTTCACTGTAATAGAAGAGCAGTTAGTTGTCTGCAAGCGTCTGGGTGTCAGGCCTACTTCAGCGTGTGCTCTGCAGACCTGTGCCAGCGTGCTTTGACAGTTGCCAATCATATCTGGTGTCTCTTTAGCGTGCTTTTACAAAGAAAAAAGGTTTCCAGTGTAAGCTAATAGCAGCCAGTCAGTGTCCTTCAAGCGGCTCTGTCAGGCCTTCCTTCAGCGTGTGCCCTGCACAACCCTGCCAGCGTACTTTGACAGTTGCCACTCATATCTGGTGTCTCTATAGAGTGCTTTTACAACCAAAATTTTGTTTCCACTGTAATAGAAGAGCAGTTGCCTGCCTGCCAGCTTCTGTGTGAGGTTCACATTGGATACTGTGCCTACTTGCCCAGTGCCACCACTCATATCTGTTTTAACAATTGGTTAAGCTTTAGATTTAAAATAAATAATTTGTTTTCACTGTATTAGAAGAGCAGTTGCCTGCCTGCCAGCTTCTGTGTGAGGTTGGATGCCTTGCCCATTTGCACAGTCAGTGCCACCACTAATATCTGTTTTAACAATTGGTTAAGCTTTAGATTTTAAATAAATAATTTGTTTTCATTGTAATAGAAGAGCAGTTGCCTGCCTGCCAGCTTCTGTGTGAGGTTCACATTGGATACTGTGCCTACTTGCCCAGTGCCACCACTCATATCTGTTTTAACAATAGCTTAAGCTTTAGATTTTAAAGAAATCATTTTTTTTCACTGTAATAGAAGAGCAGTTGCCTGCCTGCCAGCTTCTGTGTCAGGTTGGATGCCTTGCCCATTTGCACAGTCAGTGCCACCACTCATATAGAACAACAGGGATATTCGGGATACGGCTGAAAGATCTATAATTGAAACATAAAAGTGTACATAGTGTAAATCTACATAGAGTAATTAGTAAGTGATCATGAAATGCACTCACGAGATGTAGATGAAAAGATCGCGTTTCAAAGGTGCCTCCCCCGGTGGTAGTGGGGGGCTGATGCCTTTCTCCACTTGCTTCCGATAGTAGATGAGAAAAACAGGACTTCCAGGTGGTGGAAAAGGTAAAACAATTTATTCGGGGTAGAAAGAAATCCCCCAGCAATAAAAGTAAGAATACAGGCTTAAAAAGAGGTCCTACGCGTTTCGTTCACCAGTTGGAACTTCCTCAGGGACCAAATAAATTAAAATTACATGTGGAAATCACAAGCATAAAAAATACAGCCTACTCCCACCCTCCCACCAGTCCTGTTTTATAGGGCTAATCCCTGAGTTAATTGATAACCATCTGGGCGTTCTCCTTTCTTTCCTTCCTCATTGGTGGAACAGTGGGTCCTCTCCAGCTGATTTCGTTCGGTGTTAGTTGAATTTCCCGGGTTCTATGCCGGCCGAAAACCGGAACCGGAAGTGAACCTTCACTTCCGCGTTCCACTGAGTCATGCGTTCCAGCAGTGGAATTCAAAGAGGTTAGGATGTGTAGTGATGTGGCCATCTAGTGGTCGCCAGAAGAACAGTCCCAGAGAATAGGATTTGTAAATAAATTTGAATCTAACAAGAAAAAACATAATAACATCGGCAGCAAAAAGTGGAAAATAGATTTATGCAACATATATCGCTTATACACCTTGAAAACACAGTTCATATATAATTCGATATTAGAATATATAAATTTGAAAGAAAGAGATAGCAGGGTTACTCTACTAATCTTAATAAATTAAATGCATTGCCTTTAGGTCCCCCTAAATCCCACCCATCTTCACATCTATGTATTTATCGGCCCTTCAGTTCAAATCAACCAAACACATAATGTAAAATGTAACTAATTAATAAATTGCTGGGTGAAGTTTTTTGATGCTTAATTCATTAATTTGTTTATTTGGGCTTTTCTTAATTTTAATCTTCCAGCTGGTTACTTAGAAGATAGTTCCCTATTTTTTAATGCTTAAGTGGGATTGCCATAATTAAGCATATCAAATAAGGGAGCTATCTACTTAACAGCTGCCTAATTTGGAACCCTTAAAGGAGCACTATAGGGTCAGGAACACAAACATGTTGTCACGACTATTAGTGTGGTCCAGCACGCAGAAACTATGTAAACATATACATAGACAAGAAAAGGAAGATAAAAGGACAGAGCGTAAACAGGACCTTAGAATGGCCGGACTAATACGCTAGAGACAGAGAATGGTCAAAGGGAAAGCCGAGGTCAAGGAAGCCAGAAAATACACAATACCATTTACACAAGCCAAGTCAGGGAAACCAGAATTCAGAATTAGTGATGTACCGAACTGTCCGCCGGCGAACAGTTCCCGGCGAACTTAGCATGTTCGCGTTCGCCACGGCAGGCGGACACATGCGCAGTTCGATCCGCCCCCTATTCGTCATCATTGGGCAAACTTTGACCCTGTGCCTCTCGGTTAGCAGACACATTCCAGCCAATCAGCAGCACTCCCTCCCTTCCACACCCTCCAACCTCCCTCCCAGCATCCATTTTCGATTCATTCTGAAGCTGCATGCTTAGGGAGAGGAGGGAAAGTTTAGCTGCTGCTGATTAGATAGGGAAATTGATAGCTAGGCTAGGGTATTCAGTGTCCACTACAATCCTGAAGGACTCATCTGATCTCTGCTGTAAGGACAGCACCCCAAAAAAGCCCTTTTTAGGGCTATAACATCAGGCTGCTTTTTTTTTTTTTTTTTTCCTGTGTAATGTAATTGCAGGTGCCTGCCTGCCAGCTTCTGTGTGAGGTTCACATTGGATACTGTGCCCACTTGCCCAGTGCCACCACTCATATCTGTTTTAACAATTGGTTAAGCTTTAGATTTAAAATAAATAATTTGTTTTCACTGTAATAGAAGAGCAGTTGCCTGCCTGCCAGCTTCTGTGTGAGGTTCACATTGGATACTGTGCCTACTTGCCCAGTGCCACCACTCATATCTGTTTTAACAATTGGTTAAGCTTTAGATTTAAAATAAATATTTTTTTTTCACTGTAATAGAAGAGCAGTTGCCTGCCTGCCAGCTTCTGTGTCAGGTTGGATGCCTTGCCCATTTGCACAGTCAGTGCCACCACTCATATCTGTTTTAACAATAGCTTAAGCATTAGATTTTAAAGAAATCTTTTTTTTTCACTGTAATAGAAGAGCAGTTGCCTGCCTGCCAGCTTCTGTGTCAGGTTGGATGCCTTGCCCATTTGCACAGTCAGTGCCACCACTCATATCTGTTTTAACAATAGCTTAAGCATTAGATTTTAAAGAAATCATTTTTTTTCACTGTAATAGAAGAGCAGTTGCCTGCCTGCCTCCAGCTTCTGTGTCAGGTTGGATGCCTTGCCCATTTGCACAGTCAGTGCCACCACTCATATCTGTTTTAACAATAGCTTAAGCTTTAGATTTTAAAGAAATCATTTTTTTTCACTGTAATAGAAGAGCAGTTAGTTGTCTGCAAGCGTCTGGGTGTCAGGCCTACTTCAGCGTGTGCTCTGCAGACCTGTGCCAGCGTGCTTTGACAGTTGCCAATCATATCTGGTGTCTCTTTAGCGTGCTTTTACAAAGAAAAAAGGTTTCCAGTGTAAGCTAATAGCAGCCAGTCAGTGTCCTTCAAGCGGCTCTGTCAGGCCTTCCTTCAGCGTGTGCCCTGCACAACCCTGCCAGCGTACTTTGACAGTTGCCACTCATATCTGGTGTCTCTATAGAGTGCTTTTACAACCAAAATTTTGTTTCCACTGTAATAGAAGAGCAGTTGCCTGCCTGCCAGCTTCTGTGTGAGGTTCACATTGGATACTGTGCCTACTTGCCCAGTGCCACCACTCATATCTGTTTTAACAATTGGTTAAGCTTTAGATTTAAAATAAATAATTTGTTTTCACTGTATTAGAAGAGCAGTTGCCTGCCTGCCAGCTTCTGTGTGAGGTTGGATGCCTTGCCCATTTGCACAGTCAGTGCCACCACTCATATCTGTTTTAACAATTGGTTAAGCTTTAGATTTTAAATAAATAATTTGTTTTCATTGTAATAGAAGAGCAGTTGCCTGCCTGCCAGCTTCTGTGTGAGGTTCACATTGGATACTGTGCCTACTTGCCCAGTGCCACCACTCATATCTGTTTTAACAATAGCTTAAGCTTTAGATTTTAAAGAAATCATTTTTTTTCACTGTAATAGAAGAGCAGTTGCCTGCCTGCCAGCTTCTGTGTCAGGTTGGATGCCTTGCCCATTTGCACAGTCAGTGCCACCACTCATATCTGTTTTGACAATAGCTTAAGCTTTAGATTGTAAAGAAATCATTTTTTTTCACTGTAATAGAAGATCAGTTAGTTGTCTGCAAGCGTCTGGGTGTCAGGCCTACTTCAGCGTGTGCTCTGCAGACCTGTGCCAGCGTGCTTTGACAGTTGCCAATCATATCTGGTGTCTCTTTAGCGTGCTTTTACAAAGAAAAAAGGTTTCCAGTGTAAGCTAATAGCAGACAGTCAGTGTCCTTCAAGCGGCTCTGTCAGGCCTTCCTTCAGCGTGTGCTCTGCAGAACTGTTCCAGTGCACATTGCCAATCATATCTGGTGTCTCTATAGCGTGCTTTTAAAACCAAAATTTATTTTTCACTGTTATAGATTGAATAGCAGTTACTTGTCTTCAAGCAGGTGTCTCAGGCCTACAGTGTGTGCTCTGCAGAACTGTTCCAGTGCACATTGCCAATCATATCTGGTGTCTCTATAGCGTGCTTTTAAAACCAAAATTTATTTTTCACTGTTATAGATTGAATAGCAGTTACTTGTCTTCAAGCGGGTGTGTCAGGCCTACAGTGTGTGCTCTGCAGAACTGTTACAGTTCACATTGCCAATCATATCTGGTCTCACAGTAGCTTGCACGCATAGTACCACTAATCCCCAAAAAAATGACAGGCAGAGGCAGGCCACCCCGCAGGGGCCGTCGTGGTGCTGTGATTCCCTTTTGCCCTAGAATAATGCCCAGTTTTCAGAAGCCACGTACCCTGAACTTTAAAAGTTCTGAGGACATAGTTGACTGGCTAACACAGGACACCCAATCTTGTACATCCTCCGCTCGAAACCTTGACGCACCATCCTCCTCCAGCTTAGCTTCAGGCACCTCTCAAGATACCACTCACCCGCCTGCCGCCACCACCAAAACTAGCACCACAGCCGCTTTACTTGGTATGTTAGAGGAGTTATTCACACACCCGTTTGAAGAAATGAGTGATGCGCAACCATTATTGCTAGAGGATGTAGATAACAGAGATATGTCTCAGGCAGGCAGCATTAAACACATGGAGGTACGGTGTGATGATGATGATGTTGTACCCGCTGCTGCTTCCTTTTCTGAGTTGTCAGATACAAGCGAAGCGGTTGATGATGACGATGCGTCCATGGATGTCACGTGGGTGTCCGCTCGGCAAGAAGAAGAACAGGGCGAAAGTTCAGATGGGGAGACAGAGAGGAGGAGGAGACGAGTTGGAAGCAGGGGGGGGGTCGTCGCAAGGAGCTAGTGGCACAGTCAGACAGCATGCATCGGCACCCGGGGTCAGCCCGACAGCACGCCAATCAACGCATGCTGTGTCCACCACCAGAATGCCGTCATTGCAGAGCTCAGCAGTGTGGCATTTTTTTGTGTGTCTGCCTCTGACAACAGCGATGCCATTTGCAACCTGTGCCAAAGGAAACTGAGTCGTGGGAGGTCCAACACCCACCTAGGTACAACTGCTTTGCGTAGGCACATGATCTCACATCACAAACGCCTATGGGATCAACACATGAGTACAAGCAGCACGCCTACTCTAAGCCGCCATCCTCCTCCTGGTCAGCATCTTCAGCCACGTCAACCACTGCTGTCCTTCTTGCCCCCTCTCAACCATCCGCCACTCCGTCTCCCGCCTTGAGCAGTTCCCGCTCATCTGCCCACAGTCATGTGTCTGTCAAGGACATGTTTGAGCGTAAGAAGCCAATGTCACCAAGTCACCCCCATGCCCAGCGTCTGACAGCTGGCTTGTCCGAACTATTAGCCCGCCAGCTTTTACCATACAATCTGGTTGAGTCTGAGGCGTTCAAAAAATTTGTAGCTATTGGGACACCGCAGTGGAAGGTACCCGGCCGGAATTTCTTTTCACAAAAGGCAATCCCCAACTTGTACTCGATTGTGCAAAAGGAAGTCATGGCATGTCTGGCACACAGTGTTGGGGCAAGGGTCCATCTGACCACTGATACCTGGTCTGCAAAGCATGGTCAGGGCAGGTATATCACCTACACTGCGCATTGGGTAAACCTGCTGACGGCTGACAAGCAAGGAATGCGTGGCATTGCAGAGGAGTTGGTGACACCGCCACGAATTGCAGGCAGTCCTGCTGCCACCTCCTCTACTCCTCCTACTCCATCCTCTTCCATAACCTCCTCGGCTGAGTCCTCTTGTGCCGCTGCTTCTTGCTCCTCATCAACGGCACCCCCCAGCTCCCCAGGTACTATTCCACATCCCGGATACGGCAGTGTCACGCCGTCTTGGGTTTGACTTGCTTGAAAGCAGAGAGTCACACCGGACAAGCACTCCTGTCCGCCCTGAACGCACAGGTGGAAAAGTGGCTGACTCCACAGCAACTGGATATCGGCAAAGTGGTGTGTGACAATGGAAAAAATTTGATAGCGGCATTGAAGTTGGGCAAGTTGACACATGTGCCGTGCATGGCACATGTGTGTAATCTGATCGTACAACGCTTTGTGCATAAGTACACAGGCTTACAGGACGTCCTGAAGCAGGCCAGGAAGGTGTGTGGCCATTTCAGGCGTTCCTACACGGCCATGGCTCACTTTGCCAATATCCAGCGGCGAAACAACATGCCAGTGAGGTGCTTGATTTGCGGCAGCCCTACACGTTGGAATTCAACACTCCTAATGTTCGACCGCCTGCTCCAACAAGAAAAAGCTGTTAATGAATATTTGTATGACCGGGGTGCTAGGACAGCCTCTGGGGAGCTGGGAATTTTTTTGCCACGTTACTGGATGCTCATGCGCAATGCCTGTAGGCTCATGCGTCCTTTTGAGGAGGTGACAAACCTAGTCAGTCGCAACGAAGGCACCATCAGCGACATCATACCATTTGTTTTCTTCCTGGAGCGTGCCCTGCGAAGAGTGCTGGATCAGGCTGTAGATGAGCGTGAAGAGGAAGAGGAAGAGTTGTGGTCACCATCACCACCAGAAACAGCCTTATCAGCATCGCTTGCTGGACCTGCGGCAACGCTGGAAGAGGATTGTGAGGAAGAGGAGTCAGAGTACCTATCTGGTACCCGTGGTGTTGTACGTGGCTGGGGGGAAGAACATACCTTCAATGACATCAGTGAGGAGGAGGAACGGGAAATGAGTAGCTCGGCATCCAACCTTGTGCAAATGGGGTCTTTCATGCTGTCCTGCCTGTTGAGGGACCCTCGTATAAAAAGGCTGAAGGAGAACGACCTGTACTGGGTGTCCACGCTACTAGACCCCCGGTATAAGCAGAAAGTGGCGGAAATGTTACCGAATTACAACAAGTCGGCTGCAACAATACCAAATTTTTCAGGCATGTGTACATGCCTAATTTTTAGGCCTACTGGTGCAGCACTGTGGCTTCAAAAAACAAACCAAAAAAAAATCCTGCAAGATGGCACCAATATACCAGTGGTCTAAGCATCTTCCCACCTTGGCCTAAAAAGGGGAGGTGATTCAACAATTTAAAATCTCTGCCATTTACACGTCCACTGATAGGAGACGCGGAAGGTATTAAACTGATATGAACAATACTCCACTCCTATCAGTAGGTCCGTCCCATTGTGATTTATGCCCCCCACCCACCGCGCAGGGATGGGGGCCGGGGGGGAGGAAAGTAGGCCCCCCCATTGTGATTTATGGCCCCCACCCACCGCGCAGGTGTGGGGGCCGAGGGGGGGAGGACAGTAGGTCCCCCCATTGTGATTTATGGCCCCCACCCACCGCGCAGGGGTTGGGGAGGACAGTAGCTCCCCCCAGTGTGTATCATGGGCTTTGAGGACAGGTGTCAATCCATACCTGCCAAGTGACCCTATGTAGGGGTAACAGTCCCTATTCTGCTCTGTGTCAGTGTGTATCATGGTCTCTGTGGACGGGGAACAGTCTCTATTCTGCTCTGTGTCAGTGTGTATCATGGTCTCTGTGGACAGGGAACAGTCTCTATTCTGCTCTGTGTCAGTGTGTATCAGGGGTTTTGAGGACAGGTGTCAATCCATATCTGCCAAGTGACCCTATGTAGGGGGAACAGTCCCTATTCTGCTCTGTGTCAGTGTGTATCAGGGGTTTTGAGGACAGGTGTCAATCCATATGTGCCAAGTGACCCTATGTAGGGGGAACAGTCCCTATTCTGCTCTGTGTCAGTGTGTATCAGGGGTTTTGAGGACAGGTGTCAATCCATATCTGCCAAGTGACCCTATGTAGGAGGAACAGTCCCTATTCTGCTCTGTGTCAGTGTGTATCAGGGGTTTTGAGGACAGGTGTCAATCCATATCTGCCAAGTGACCCTATGTAGGGGGAACAGTCCCTATTCTGCTCTGTGTCAGTGTGTATCATGGTCTCTGTGGACGGTGAACAGTCTCTATTCTGCTCTGTGTCAGTGTGTATCATGGTCTCTGTGGACAGGGAACAGTCTCTATTCTGCTCTGTGTCAGTGTGTATCAGGGGTTTTGAGGACAGGTGTCAATCCATATCTGCCAAGTGACCCTATGTAGGGGGAACAGTCCCTATTCTGCTCTGTGTCAGTGTGTATCATGGTCTCTGTGGACAGGGAACAGTCTCTATTCTGCTCTGTGTCAGTGTGTATCAGGGGTTTTGAGGACAGGTGTCAATCCATATCTGCCAAGTGACCCTATGTAGGGGGAACAGTCCCTATTCTGCTCTGTGTCAGTGTGTATCATGGTCTCTGTGGACAGGGAACAGTCTCTATTCTGCTCTGTGTCAGTGTGTATCAGGGGTTTTGAGGACAGGTGTCAATCCATATCTGCCAAGTGACCCTATGTAGTGGGAACAGTCCCTATTCTGCTCTGTGTCAGTGTGTATCAGGGGTTTTGAGGACAGGTGTCAATCCATATCTGCCAAGTGACCCTATGTAGGGGGAACAGTCCCTATTCTGCTCTGTGTCAGTGTGTATCATGGTCTCTGTGGACGGTGAACAGTCTCTATTCTGCTCTGTGTCAGTGTGTATCAGGGCAGGGCTTTGAGGACAGGTGTCAATGTTAGGTGATTTCTGCCCTTTATGGATTAAAAGCCTCTCAAAGGTCTGATTGGTCAGAGGGCGACCTCTGACCCAAGAACGTGCGCGTTGACGTCAGTATAAAATCCAGGGGGCGGAGCTAGGTTTAGGCGCAACCACGCGGTCTGCGCCATTTTGGATCCGGGCGCGCCGGTCGGAGGATGCGGAGAGACTGGGCCGGTCGGGCACAGCTTTGCCACGTGGCGAGCGGGCAACCGCAACAGTACCCCCACTCGAAGACCGCCCACCGGGCGGGAAGCACCCGGCTTGAGGGGAAAGCGGTTGTGAAACGACCGGCCAAGACGGGGCGCAGGAACCCAACACTGTTCCTCGGGACCATACCCCTTCCAGTCAACAAGATAGGACAAGATACCTCTGGACATTTTGGAATCCATTACAGAACGAACTTCGTACTCCTCCTGGTCACCCACTACCAAGGGCGGATGAGGTGTGGACATTCTAGTGTATCGATTGCAAGTAAGGGGCTTGAGTAAAGATACATGAAACGAATTGCCAATCCTCATATGGGCAGGAAGTGCCAAGGAATAGGTCACTGGATTGATACGTCGGATGACACGAAAAGGACCTATGTACCGAGGGGCAAATTTCATGGAAGGAACCTTAAGTTTGATATGGCGTGTGGATAGCCACACCTTGTCACCTGGATGATAGACAGGATTGGCACCCCATTTCTTGTCAGCTTGGACTTTCGCACGTATCGAAGCCTTTTGCAGAGCTGAATGAACGGAATCCCAAGTATCATGAATAGATTCTAAACGGGTGTTTAAAGCAGGAATGTCCGTGTCTGAGAACTCAGAAGGGAAAACTGTGGGGTGATCACCCTGATTTACAAAAAGTGGACTATGATTAGAAGATTCATGAGTCGCGTTGTTCCTGGCGAACTCAGCCATGGGTAAGAGCTCATACCAGTTAGACTGATTGGCATTGATAAAACAATGTAAAAGGGATTCTAAAGACTGATTGGCCCTCTCTGCTGCTCCATTTGTTTGAGGATGATTTTCTGACGAAAAGGAGAGTTCGATACCCAATTGTTTACAAAAGGAACGCCAAAACCTAGAAATAAATTGGGTTGCTCTGTCAGACACTATGTTTTTGGGCACACAGTGCAACCGAAAGATCTCTCTATTTGTAATGTCCCATTCTAGTATTAAATGCGGTTATCCACTCGTGACCGTCCTTAATCCTGACTAGGTTGTACGCACTTCTGAGATCGAGCTTAGTGAAGACTTGAGCTCCTTTCAACCTGTCGAATAACTCTGATATAAGGGGAATAGGGTAGGCGTTTATCGTAATCCTATTTAAACCCCTATAGTCTATACAGGGGCGTAGGTCTCCTTTTTTAGAGACAAAGAAGAACCCAACCCCGGGTGAGGAGGACCTACGGATATGACCCTTTCTGAGAGCATCCTTTATATACTCCTCTAAACAAAGATTTTCTTGGGGGGATAGAGCATATACTCCTCCCTTGGGAGGCATAGTACCTGGTAATAAATTTATGGCACAGTCATAGGGTCTATGTGGTGGCAACCCCTCCAACTGGGCCATGTTGAACACCTCCTTTAAATCCAAATACTGCGGCGGTATCTGTGTGGTCAGGGGAGGTGCAATGGGAACATTGATGGTACCAATTGGTTGTGGTATCTGCTTTAAGCAAACACCTTTGCATCTCTCATCCCAACTCACAATCTCTCCTTCAACCCAATCTAAACGTGGATTGTGTTTCAGGAGCCAAGGGAAACCGAGTATTATCGGACATGTAGGTGAAGATATGATTTTAAAAACCATCTCTTCAGAGTGAAGAATACCCACTGAGACAGTGATTGGGAGAGTTTTGTGTGTAATGAAAGGCTGGGTAAGAGGCCTTCCATCAATAGCCTTGACTACTATAGGTCTCTCTTTCTGTCTTAAGGGCAGGAGATACTTTGCAGAGAATTCTTTGTCTAGGAAATTCTCCGCTGCCCCAGAGTCAATCATAGCCTCACACTGTACAGCGGTTTTCTTAAAAGACAAGGTAACTCTGACAAGGAGACGGTTCTTAGTCAATTTAGGGGACATACACATCACAACTAAGGTCGGTCCCCGTACGTGCCTTAGGTGTGTAAGTTTTCCGGCCGAACCGGACATGAAAATCTTTGATGTCCCTTCTTGCCGCAATACATACATAACCCTTCATTACATCTGTGTTGTCTCTCTGCCTCAGTGAGTTTAGCAATACCCAATTGCATGGGTTCAGGTTCTGGAGGTGGAGCTTGGCTAATCACCACTGGGTTAGAGAAACGAGGGGCTATGGACAAGTTAGGACGTCTATTACGTTGTTTGTTTTTCTCTCTTTCTCTGAGCCTGTTATCGATATCTATCATGTACGCAATAAACTCATTGAGATTAACCGGAAGGTCTCTAGCTGCGCTGCGGTCTCGTCTTATATAGACCTTCAGAGAAGGCAGCCACCAAACCACTATTAGTCCAGTTAACCTCGGACGCCAGTGTTCTGAACTCTATGGCGTAATCGGTTACAGAGCAACTGCCTTGTTTTATCCTTACAAGGGCTTTGGCAGCAATCTTTTCTCTGCCTTTAGGTTCAAAAGTATCCTTAAACTCTCCCATAAGGGGTTAGCCCAGGTTAAGGCCTTTCCTGTTAATTGGTTCATCAGATAGTCCATTTTCGATCTATCTGTAGGGAATGAACTGGGGGAAGCTTCGAAGTGGTACTAAATTTGGTTTAAAAAAACACTAAATTCTTTGGAATCACCTCCATAACGAGGGGGAGGTGAAAGGGTTATGGACGGTAAATAGGCAGTCCTCTGGAGCAAGGTCTGAAATGCCTGAGCAAATTGGTCTAACCTGTGGTCCATATCCTCCACCCTATTCTCACAAGCAATCATATGTTTGCATAGTTCTGCAGGATCCATGGCCCTGTCGTAATGTCACGACTACTAGTGTGGTCCAGCACACAGAAACTATGTAAACATATACATAGACAAGAAAAGGAACATAAAAGGACAGAGCATAAACCGGACCTTAGAATGGCCAGACTAATACGCTAGAGACAGAGAATGGTCGGAGGATGCGGAGAAGCGGCTGTCGGCTCGCTGGTGAGCAGGTAAGCTTGTGCCGTCGGCTAGACTGTGCCGGTCGGGCACAGCTTTGCTATGCGGCGAGCCGGCAACCGCAACAGTACCCCCACTCGAAGACCGCCCACCGGGCGGGAAGGAACCGGCTTGAGGGGAAAGCAGTTGTGAAACGACCGGACAAGACGGTGCGCATGAACCCGGTCAGCAGGCAGGGACGGCGCTACCATAAGGCGGCCCAGGCCGCCGCCTTAGGGCGCACCGGCCCTGGGGGCGCAAAATCAGGCTGACCGGAAGGAGGGAAGCGCACTGCGCTCCCCTCCAACCAACGACCTGTTGTAGCGTGGCCGAGCGCCCGGTTCTGTGGGCGCGCGAGGGAGCACTCTCCCATGTGTGCTTCCTCTTCAGCTCCCTCGCGCGCCGCATACTGATACCGGAGCCGGAAGATGACGTCATCTTCCGGCGCCGGCATCCCTACGCGGTGCGCGAGGGAGCTGAAGAGGAAGCACACATGAGAGAGTGCTCCCTCGCGCCCGCCCGGGAGCCAGTCAGCAAGTCAGCCAGCCAGCCAGCCAGCTAGCCAGCCAGGGAGGGAGCCAGCCAGCCCAGGAGCCCAGCAGCACCACTGGACCCCAGGGAATCCCTTCAGCACTCCAAAAAGGTAAGGAGGCTGAGGGATTAAATAAAAAAAAAAAACATGTGTTAGTGTGAGTGTTAGTGTGTGTGTGTGTCTGCTAGTGAGTGTCAGTGTGTGTGTCTGCTAGTGAGTGTCAGTGTGTGTGTTTGCTAGTGAGTGTCAGTGAGTGTGTCTGCTAGTGTCAGTGAGTGTGTCTGCTAGTGTGTCAGTGAGTGTGTCTGCTAGTGTGTCAGTGAGTGTGTCTGCTAGTGAGTGTCAGTGTGTGTCTGCTAGTGTGTCAGTGAGTGTGTCTGCTAGTGTGTCAGTGAGTGTGTCTGCTAGTGAGTGTCAGTGTGTGTCTGCTAGTGAGTGTCAGTGTGTGTCTGCTAGTGAGTGTCAGTGAGTGTGTCTGCTAGTGTGTCAGTGAGTGTGTCTGCTAGTGAGTGTCAGTGAGTGTGTCTGCTAGTGAGTGTCAGTGAGTGTCAGTGAGTGTGTCTGCTAGTGTGTCAGTGAGTGTGTCTGCTAGTGAGTGTCAGTGAGTGTGTCTGCTAGTGAGTGTCAGTGTGTGTCTGCTAGTGAGTGTCAGTGAGTGTGTCTGCTAGTGAGTGTCAGTAAGTGTGTTACTGTGTGTCTCTTACTGAGTGTGTTTGTGTGTGTATTAGTGAGTCTGTTTGATGTCTGTTAGTGAGTGTGTGTTTGTCAGTGAGAGTGTATGTTTTGTAAGTGAGTGTGTATGTATGTCTGTCGCTGAGTGTGTCTGTCAGTAAATGTGTGTGTCTGTTAGCTGGTGTGTATGCATCTGTTCGTGAGAGTGTGTGTGTGTCTTCAGCACTTACCTTTCTCTAGCGCCGGACTCCCTTGGCGCTGGGGATCCCTCCGCCTCTCAGCTCCGAATGCTCTTGCCGCGCACGCATTCAAACCGCCCATAGGAAAGCATTACTCAATGCTTTCCTATGGACGTTCAGTGTTTTAGAATAGCGGAAGCTCCTCTAGCGGCTGTCAGTGAGACATCCACTAGAGGCTGGATTAACCCTCGGTGAAACATAGCAGTTTCTCTGAAACTGCTATGTTTTCAGCTGCAGGGTTAAAACTAGAGGGACCTGACACACAGACCACTTCATTGAGCTGATGTGATCTGGGTGTCTGTAGTGGTCCTTTAATTGTGTGTGCATCTGCATGCACTGGCGTACATACCGCGGTCGCAGGGGTCACAGCCCTGCAACCCCTGCGACCAGGTGCCCGCCGCCATGTGTTGGAGGGGGCGAGGATATGAATGACATCATATTCCTGCTCCCTGTGTACCACACAGCACGGCTGGCGCCCTGTGATGGGGCTGGGCTGCAGGACAGGACTCCAAGGAGCCAGACAGCATGCATCCAGGGGACAAGATTGAACTGATGTAAGTATGTAATTGTGTATGTCTCTGTATGTGTATATGTCTCTGTATGTATGTATGTATGTATGTATGTAGGTCTCTGTATGCCTGTATGTCTTTGTATGTATGTTTCTGTATGCATGTATGTGTCTGTATGTTTCTGTATACCTGTATGTCTCTGTATGTACAAATGTATGTGTCCGTATGCCTGTATGTCTCTGTATGTACAAATGTATGTGTCTGTATGCCTGTATGTCTTTGTACGTATGTGTCTGTATGCCTGTATGTCTCTGTATACCTGTATATATGTATGTGTCTGTATAACGGTATGTCTCTGTATGCGTGTATGTGTCTGTATGCCTGGATGTCTCTGTATGTATGTTTCTGTATGTCTGTCTATGTATGTATGTATGTATGTGTCTGTATGACGTATGCCTCTGTATGTATGTCTATATGCCTGCATGTATGTCTCTGTCTGTGTCTGTATGTCTCTGTATGATTATTTCTGTGTTTGTATGAACCTTATTTTAAACGAGGGTGGGGGGCACCAAAATGCATCTTCGCCTGTGTAACTAAAAATCCTAGCACCGGTCCTGTCAGCAGGAACCCAACAACGTTCCTCGGGACCATACCCCTTTCAGTCAACAAGATAGGACAAGATACCTATGGACATTTTGGAATCCATTATAGAACGAACTTCGTACTCCTCCTGGTCACCCACTACCAAGGGCGGAGGAGGTGTGGACATTCTAGTGTATCGATTGCAAGTAAGTAGCAGGGTTACTCTACTGATCTTAATAAATTAAATGCATTGCCTTTAGGTCCCCCTAAATCCCACCCATCTTCACATCTATGTATTTATCGGCCCTTCAGTTCAAATCAACCAAACACATAATGTAAAATTTAACTAATTAATAAATTGCTGGGTGAAGTTTTTTGATGCTTAATTCATTAATTTGTTTATTTGGGCTTTTCTTAATTTTAATCTTCCAGCTGGTTACTTAGAAGATAGCTCCCTATTTTTGTATGCTTAAGTGGGATTGCCATAATTAAACATATCAAATAAGGGAGCTATCTACTTAACAGCTGCCTAATTTGGAACCCTTAAAGGAGCACTATAGGGTCAGGAACACAAACATGTTGTCACGACTACTAGTGTGGTCCAGCACGCAGAAACTATGTAAACATATACATAGACAAGAAAAGGAAAATAAAAGGACAGAGCGTAAACCGGACCTTAGAATGGCCGGACTAATACGCTAGAGACAGAGAATGGTCAAAGGGAAAGCCGAGGTTAAGGAAGCCAGAAAATACACAATACCATTTACACAAGCCAAGTCAGGGAAACCAGAATCCAGAATAACCAGGGAAAAGCCAAGATCAGGATATCAGGAAATCAGATTCACAAATATAAAGCACTCTCAGGAAACCAGGAACAGGAAACCACGACAGGGCAAGGTACTGGAGTGAGCTAAGGATTTAAATATCCCTCTCAAAGGTCTGATTGGTCAGAGGGCGACCTCTGACCCCAGAACGTGCGTGCGCGTTGATGTCGTGACGTCACGTCAGTATAAATTTCGGGGGCGGAGCTACGTTTAGGCGCGACCACGCGGTCAGCGCCATTTTGGATCTGGGCGCGACGTTTGGAGGATGCTCACCGGTGAGCAGGTAAGCTTGTTCCGTCGGCTAGACTGTGCCGGTCGGGCACAGCTTTGCCACGCGGCGAGCCGGCAACCGCAACACATGTATTCCTGACCCAATAGGGTTAAAACCACCGTCCTGCCCCCGCCCCTTCATGCATCCCTAAATATAGTATAATCTTACTTATATAAGTCTGCAGCTATGCACTTTGTCCCCGTTTCCTTTAGATCTGCCCACTGCCTGCTGACATCAGCAGAAGTGGTAGCCTGCTTCTATCACAATGCTTCCCCATAGGATTGGCTGAGACTGACAAAGAGGCAGATCAGGGCAGAGCCAGCACAATTCAAACACAGCCCTGGCCAATCAGCATCTCCTCATAGAGATGAATTGAATCAATGCATCTCTATGAGGAAAGTTCAGTGTCTGCATGTAGAGGGTGGAGACACTGAATGTTTGGATGCATTTTAGGCAGCCATGACCCAAGAAGGATTTCTAACAGCCATCTCAGGAGTGGCCAGTGAAGTTATCACTCGACTGTAAAGTAAACACTGCATTTTCTCTGAAAAGACAGTGTTTACGGCAAAAAGCCTGAAGGTAATGATTCTACTCACAAGAACAAATTCAATAAGCTATAGTTGTTCTGGTGACTATAGTATCCCTTTAAGTATGGCAATCCCACATATTTATTATAAACTGCTAAAAAGATCAAAAGTATTTAAAAAGAGCTTTTTTAAATCTTGTTCTTCCAGATGCTTATTAGACTATATAGCTACCTAATATGGTGGCATTATGTGGAATAGCCATATATAAGGAAACAAAAAGGAAACTACTAAACACAACATGCAAGCTGTGAAATCAGTGCAGAGAAATTCCAACAGCCCCCTTGACTGCTCCACAACCACTGACAAGACATTGGCAGAGCAGCCATCTGAGGCTTGGAACCTGAACCAACAATGTGCCAGTAGGTAGATGCCTGCTCTGGTCGAAGGGGTTGCACCCCTATGACACCTCTCACTCAGAGTAGAAGTTTATTTACACTTTTGCTTGGAAGCTCACACATGTCTGATCAAAAACCCCTCTCAATACCTGTGTGTCAGGGAATGTCTATAAAAATTCTACAGTATGTTTACTTCTCCCTGGAGAGGTTAATATTTAATATGCTCCCACAGAAAATTAATTCCTTACTTGTTGCAATCGTTCACAAAGCCATACCATAGAATAAACTAAATGCCCCCTTACTCTCTTAATAAAAAACAAACAAACAAAAAAATATATTTTTCTTTTTGAATAAGCTAAACAGTCTTCTAATAAAGACATCAAAGCCCAAAAGAATCTCCAGTGTTGAAAATCCAAAGTTAACTTGTGGACTACTTTTTCCTACAGTGAATCCAATCAGTACTACAAACTACCCCATTTTATTTGCAAAGATATCTTTAACCCCTTAAGGACACATGACATGTATGACATGTCATGATTCCCTTTTATTACAGAAGTTTGGTCCTTAAGGGGTTAAGGGCAGCCCCTTGCTGAGTCTGTGTTAGACTTCTTTAATCTATAAACTGTATAATCACTTTAATTAAGAATAATTATTCACTAATTACACCCAATCAATAATGCACTAATCAATAAACATGAGAACTTGTCTAAAGCAATACTCTATACTAGCATTAAATTAAATACAAATATAACACTTTATAAACTATATAAACTTTTTCTACCTGACTCACCATATGTACTTGTTTATTTGTCTATATATAAGTCGCAGACAGAGACTAAACAAGTTGAATGTGAGCAATAGTAGCTACTTCTCTTTCCCATAACATAAATATTATAACATTTTGTTGATGGAAAATATTTCAGCAGCTTAAACCCTAGAGAGATTTCTAGGAAGTATATTCCTTGACAGCACCAAACTATATTAGTTCCACAGAAATGATTAAATAGATTTATGAATTGTCTGTACTTTATAATGCAATCTAACCAGTTTTCCAGACATGTTTACCATTACTCCTTACATGCAATGAAATATGTTACCGTAACACCATGGCAATATTTATGTGTATGTATTTGAGATATATATATGTTTTATATATATATATATATATATATAGTATCTCACAAAAGTAAGTACACCCCTCACATTTTTATTAAAAAAAAATTATATCGTTTCATGTGACAACACTGAAGAAATGACACTCTGCTAAAGTAGTAAGTGTACAGCCTGTATAACACACAGCCAATAATGTCTAAACCGTTGGCAACAAAAGTGAGTACACCCCTAAGTGGAAATGTCTAAATTGGGCCCAAAGTTTTAGAGGCATATTTATTCTAAACTGTTAAAAAGATCAAAAGTATCTAAAAAGAGTTTTTCTTAAAAACCCATGCTCTCATGGGCATGGAATTAACCAGAGCTTCACAGGTTGCCTCTGGAGTCCTATTCTACTCCTCCATGACGACATCATGGAGCTAGTGGATGTTAGAGACCTTGCGCTTCCCCACCTTCCATTTGAGGATGCCCCACAGATGCTCAATAGGGTTTAGGTCTGGAGACTTGCTTGACCCGTCCATCACCTTTACCTTCAGCTTCTTTAGCAAGGCAGTGGTCGTCTTGGAGGCTTGTTTGGGGTCGCTATCATGTTGGAATACTGCCCTCCGGCCCAGTCTCTGAAGGGAGGGCATCATGCTCTGCTTCAGAATGTCACTGTACATGTTGGCATTCATGGTTCCCTCAATGAACTGTAGCTCCCCAGCGCCGGCAGCACTCCTGCAGACCCAGACCATGACACTCCCACCATCATGCTTGACTGCAAGAAAGACACACTTGTCTTTGTACTCCTCACCTGGTTGCCGCCACACACGCTTGACACTATCTGAACCAAATCAGTTTATCTTGGTGTCATTAGACCACAGGAAATGGTTCCAGTAATCCATGTCTGCTTGTCTTCAGCAAACTCTTGCCAGGCTTTCTTGTGTATCATCTTTAGAAGAGGCTTCCTTCTGGGACGACAGCCATGCAGAACAATTTGATGCAGTATGTAGCGTATGGTCTGAGCACTGACAGGCTGACCCCCCACCCCTTCAACCTCTGCAGCAATGCTGGCAGCATGCATACATCTTATTCCCAAAGACAGCCTCTGGATATGACGCTGAGCATGTGCACGCAACTTCTTTGGTCGACCATGGTGAGGCCTATTCTGAGTGGAACCTGTCCTGTGCAACTGCTGTATGGTCTTGCCCACCGTGCTGCAGCTCAGTTTCAAGACCATACTTTGAATATACTCCATTGACTACAACCCTCTGTTGCCTGTCACTCGGCCACTGCCTTACCCGTTCAACAATATTGGAATCCAAACTTAAAGATTGCAGTTTAATTATATGCCTTCTATGTGCAACCATGTCAAAAGCCTTACTGAAATCTAGGTAAGCAATGTCTACTGCACCACCCTGATCTATTATTTTAGTTACCCAATCAAAGAAATCAATAAGATTAGTTTGGCATGATCTCCCTGAAGTAAACCCATGTTTACTCTGATCTTGAAATCCATGTGATTTTAGATGTTTAACAATCCTATCCTTTAACATGGTTTCCATTACTTTGTCCACTACTGAAGTAAGGCTTATTGGCCTATAGTTGCCCGACTCCTCCCTACTAACTTTCTTGTGAATGGGCACAACATGTGCTAACTTCCAATCTTCTGGGACTACTCCTGTTAACAATGATTGGTTAAATAAATCTGTTAATGGTTTTGCTAGTACACCACTAAACTTTTTTGATAACTTTGGGTGTATTCCATCAGGACCCATTGACTTATTTGTCTTTACTTTTGACAGTTGAAATAGAACCTCTTCCTCTGTAAACTCACATGTAACAACTTACTAATTTGTCCTTTTTCCTAACTGAGGTCCATTTCCTTCATTTTAATTTGTAAATACTGAACAAAAATATTCATTGAGGCAGTCATCTAATCCTTGTTTTACTTTCATTTTCTCATTTATGTATCTAAAAAAATGTTTTGTCCCCTTTTTTTTACTGACTGTGCTATTTTCTCTTCTCTGTGTGATTTGGAAGCTCTTATAAATTGCTTAGCATCTTTCTGCCTAATCATATAGATCTGTCTATCTTCCTTTTTTTTTATAATTACTAAACAAAAGCTAACTTTTTGATTTTAACTATTTAGGCCTCTTCTGCAGAGTACCTCAGTGGTTTCTTAAATTTTTTGCTTTTACTGACAATCCTAATGTAATTTTCTGTTGCCTTCAGCAGTGCAACTTTTAAATAATCCCATTTCTCTTGGACTCTATTTAAACTGCTCCAGTCTTATAATGACTCCTTTACCCATATTCTAATTTCCAGACACCATCATTAACTTACTTGGTATCCAACTAGATCTCATTTCCATGCAGGCCAGCTTACCCAAAGACATAGTAAACCACATACTCACATGCATAGAACAATACCTTTACTTAGGTTCTTGCAATCAGAAAGAATTGCAATCGCTATTAGGTTCTCTAAATTTTGCAATGAGGATCATTCCCCAAGGTTGTTCATTCATATCTCAATTGTTATGTCTTTTTCCCTACTTTATTAATGATGCCCAAGCCACAGAATACCAGCTTAGGTTGCATAGGATCTTAATTACGTGGAACGGAAGAAACATGTTTCTTCCTGAAATTTCTGAGAATTCACCAACTATATGTACAGACACTGTGGCTACCACAGGCTTTGAAGCCATATATGGTAATAAATGGCTTTGGAGTAGTTGGCCAGCAGAAGTCCTGAATATTGAAGGTTTCTCCACTACCTCAGCACTATTCAAGATATACTCAATAGTAGTGACAAAACAAAGAAACAGGAAATAAGTAATATAGATACTATATACAGGTGGATAATAAGATATAGTCCAAATGACTTAACACTAGTCCAATGTAGTGTAATCCACAGTGGTAGGGAGAGTTCTTGTAGAGCAGCAGATTGGGTAGTTCGTCACGAGTGTAAGCTTGAAATTCAGTAGAACATATGGAAAGAGAAACAGAAAGACGGAAATCCAATGGTGCAGTAGGTAGATAAACTTGGGTATTGGAATAATAATAATAAGGTACTACTCACAATTTCCAGAGCTAAAATCCAGCTCTGGTATGGAATGCGTGAAGTTGAATAATCCCCACTCAAGGATATATGTAGTGTAACCAGTAATGCAGTAGTCCAACAGTGGTGTGGTTCCAGCCAAAAGTAAAAAGAATAAAATATATAGTGCCCACTGTATCTTGCTATAGTAGAAGAATAAAAGTATGAAACGTACTCACAGTGTGTTGAGCAGGCTCACTGCTCGATGTACAGCGCATGGGTGGTACAATCCCCACCTAAGGATTCCTTAAGCTTCCTTTGGGCGATGAATATCAATGTAGTCGGGTTAAGAGTAAAATAAAATAATATGGAATATGGCAACCAAGGTATTCAGAGCCCAAAAATCCTTTAATATAACAAAATAAAATACTTTTTTTAGACGCGTTTCGCCTAAACAGGCTTCTTCAAGAAGAAAATAATGCTACCTGTACCATATACACACAACTATTTTCCTGTGGCATCTTAGCGCTGATCCTATTCTGACCCTTTTTATACTCAATAGTAGTGGCTGCAGTGCTTGGGGCCATCTGTGGTCAGGACATTTGATCTGTTGCTTTTCAGATAACCAGTCCATGTGCTACATTATAAATAAATGGCGCTCATCATCTTTAACCATATTGAAATTCCTTAGGAGGTTAACTTGGTTGACTGCTTGTAACCAATTTTTCTTGTCATGCATTCATGCACGAGGTGTTAATTATATTGCTGCTGACAGATTGTCTCAGATTCAATTTCAGGCATTTCACCAAGCCCTGCTCACGGCTACACGAGTAGCCACGGCCGACCCTCGTTTTCGAACCTGATCATGGATTAGATATCCTATTACAACACAGTCGAAAGTTGTCACAATTGGCTCTCTCTGTCAACACACAAAGAGAATATGATAGAGCTTTAGTTTTATTCAAAAGATTCATCTTGGAACACAACATTACTCATCCTTTCTATTAGGTATTGCTTCCTTTTGCCATCTCAAACTTCAATTTTCATACAACGCCATTAAATTATACCTAACAGGAATAAAACATTGCATGTTAAACCTTTGGCCAAACAATCATAGTTTCAAACAATCATAGTCCTTATATCAGATTGAAACCATACTCAAAGGCATACAGAAATCAGGTCAACCACAAACACAGTAGAGATTGCCTATCAATAACTACCTATTCCAATCTCTATCAGACATTTTGGATTCAGACCCTTTCGAACCCCTAACTAATCAAGTCATTACGACTGCGATGTACTTAGCATTCTATGGTTTCTTAAGTCCATGCGAATTTACCACTACCACTACATCTAATATACAGCCTTGCCTTAGAAGGTCCCATATCTATAAACAAGCATACTCTCCTTACCTCATACTAAAACAAGTCAAGATTACCTACCAGTAGATATTCTGAACTACCCTACAAACAACAAATGGTGCCCTGTAGCTGTATTAGACTCATATCTTCTTAAACCCTGCAATCACCCCTCACAACCTCACTACACGGATCTGTCCTTACAACTCCAAAATTCATGCTATAAATCAGATCCTTAATTATGCGACTAGGCCTCAATCCTTCCAACTATTCCGGTCACTATGCCATGCTTTAAAAAAAATGTCTGTATAAGTTATGTGTATATTGTTGACTGTATTAAAATTGCATGAATCTATATTTCTGCCATCTTTTATTTACGGTTGTGGTGTGCCAGTCGGTTGTGGCACAGATAGCTCTCTTTCCATGTTTATTTTGTCTTAGTTTAAGTTTACCCACTGTTTATCCTTTCTTTTGTATCATTATGTGATGAACTATTTCCCACCAGCTTGGATAATCCACAGACCAAAAATATACCCTCCTTCCCCCTCCACCTTCTAGACATGTAGCAAGGTCCATATTTAAAGTCCTAGCAAGGCGTTTACCCTAGCTCAACTGCACAATACTAAGCACAGTCCCACAGACCAGATAGTATAGTTAAAGCAATAAAGCAAACAAAGGGGATGGAGCAGCGTTAAATAACTGTACAATGAAAGATAAAAGAGGCAGCTCATCTGAACTTAGGGGATTCCCTCTAAAACCCTAAAAGGAACTCTTCACAAACATATGAGTAAAAGAGGCGGAGTATGTAAATCTCTTTAAAGGCTTCTTTTCTTCTCTTTTCCCACTCTTATACTTTAACCCCTTAAGGACACATGACATGTGTGACATATCATGATTCCCTTTTATTCCAGAAGTTTGGTCCTTAAGGGGTTAAGGAAAAAGAGAAAAGCAAGACATAGTGTTCAACTGTATATATAAAAAGGATAACATTATTAGATTGCACTCAGAAAAAATCAGTGGTTAAAAAGCCCATCAAAATCGTATGGTGTCTTCAATATCCAGGAGGGAGCTGGTACACAATCAGGATAAGAAGCATACGATAGAAAAATAATAAAAACAATGTTAAAATAGCAATATCAAAGGAATCCTGCCTCCCTGATATTGCTATTTTAACATTGATTTTATTAGTGGTTGGATAGAGTAATGGAAATCCAGTCAGCACAGGCCATTCAGGCATCCCTGATGGGGCTCGACATGAAACACATGGAACTTTGACAGCCCTGGTTTGCATATGTGGCTAGAGCGCGCTGGGGCTGGACGACAGGGGCCTGAATAGGGGCTGAGCCTCCTGTTCGGCTGGGACGCTCTTAACCCCACACTCTCCTATGCCTACCTTTCTGCTATCCTCCGACTACCATTTGCTCCCTTCCTCTTCTTTTTTTCCCTTACGTGCCCTGCAGGCACTTCCAGGGGCATGCCCGCCCACTAAAAGGGGAGTCCAAGAAGCGTTATGCCATTACTGAGATAGGCGACATACCAGCCAAATCCGAGAGTCGTACACCCATAGCGCACTAAGATAGCTATGGGTAGGGGGAAGCCACGCACACATGAACCCA
This sequence comes from Pelobates fuscus, assembly GCF_036172605.1. Classification (NCBI taxonomy): domain Eukaryota; kingdom Metazoa; phylum Chordata; class Amphibia; order Anura; family Pelobatidae; genus Pelobates; species Pelobates fuscus. The sequence goes on from NC_086318.1 coordinate 143,420,795, forward strand.
CCTGTACCTCTTACCCCAGACCGCTGCCATACCCCTTCACAATGACTAAAAAATAATCCAGACTCTAGGAACCTCACAAGCCTACGTGGCTAACAGTACAGATGCACCAGATACAGTCGACCCATCCTCTATCTAATCAGATCCGCTAGACCGAACAAACAGAAGGTGCTTTCTGAGTGGGCAACACACGTGGCTGGCCCCCGAGGGGTTTGCCACCCTTCCATATGAATCTTAGCATAGCTAGCTGATTATAATATATACATGCATCTGTAGCTACTTTCTGTTATCCTCCAAGAGACTACAATTCAAATCTCATGTATCTCAATGCCTTATTGATTGATTGCATCAAGACCTGCGAGTCTCACGCATACATTGAATCTTTTATTGCTTATTGGAACTGTTTACTCTGTATTAATAGAGCTTTTTGAAACAGAGAAATATAGCATCATGTACGGCATAATATGGATATACTCAGCACTGTAGCTGTAGATCGCACTGTGCAGTTTAGAATATGGTTTATATATCCATATGAACTTGATGGTACACTCACAGGAAGGAAATTCTTTGTTTTTTCACTTGTTCTTTGTCTCTCTTCCTTTTACCTTTCACCCTGCTGGCTGCTGTTTCATGTAACCAATATGTTCTAAATGTTTGCTGTGTATCCACACACGTAAAGCCTAATATGCTTCTTCACAATCTAACAGAGCCTCTTTTTGATGCATAACCAACAATCCACAATTGCCAATCATTGAGAAAGCCCATTAGGAAGAAGTATCCCAATTGATTAAATAGTTTGTCTTTAAATTGTGTGATTGGCTTACACTCCAATACTTTTTAGCCAACCTTTAAACCTGTCTTGTGTTTGGTTTATGCATAAATAAATTATACCTAAAATGTAACCATGGGTTGTGATATTTAACCCCTTCACATACCAAGTATGTCCGACAAAAAACGTTCGTTAATGACCTCGGACATACCTGGTACGTCCGTGGCAAATATGAGCGCTGGAAGCGATCATGATCGCTTCCAGACGCTCTGAAGGTATTGCAGCGATGCCTCGATGTCGATGTTGAGGCATCCTGCAATACCTCTCCTGACTGCCAGGCTGCCGAGTGATCGCTCCCCAGGAGTTGCCCCACGTGGTTGCCCCACGTGGCGCCCGGCAGTGCAGCAGAGCATCGGAAGCCATCAGGCAGGCTTCCGATGCTCTGCCTGATTGCTGAGTGCTTTGAGGGTAATAATAATAAAAATTAATTAATTAATTAATAAAATCAATGTATTGATCCCCACCCCCAGCCATGTGGCTTCCAATATGGCGCTGCCTTTGTGCTCATGTCACAGAAGTCACAGAGGTCGCATATTGCTGAGGAGGCGTATGCCATCCTTGCTTTCGAGTCTGACACGTCTATGACTGACTCCGACCCTGATTTTAACCCTGGCAGGTGCTCAGATACATCACTAGATACAGTGTATGTTGCTAGTGATGTATATAGTGATATATCTGTGGCTGCTAGGCCCCCTGCCAGAAGGAGACGTGCTGCTCCAGCTGGCAGTGCTGCTGAGGAGTGGGTAACGCCTCATCGCTAGAGGCCAAATATCCTACCCTTCACCGCTGTGACGGACCCTCTGCCGACGGATGCTCCTAGTGCTCACCAAGACCCATCAGCACCTCACCAGACACCATAAGCACTGCAGACCCCACGAACCGCCGCAGCTTGGTTGGGGTCTCGCCGTCTTCTGCCCACCCAGGACTTACGACAAGGCTCCAGGTTCCAGTGGGTATCTCTCTCCTCCAGGAGAGTATAGCAAGGTCAGCTGTAGAGCTCTTACAAGAGCTAGTAGAATCCAAGGGAGTATAATGATTATAGCAATCCCTGTAGTGATTATAGCTTTTCCCTAAAACACGAGACGAGGCTGTGAGTTGAGGGTAAGAAGATCTGAGAGTTTAATGGTACAGGTTGGATTTTTATACAACTTTTCATGCCAGAGCAACACCCACTGGACCTGATGGGGCACCAGGACACAAATTGTACAGACCAATAGAAACAATGTAACAATGCCTGACACTTCCACATACAGCACACAATCCCTCCCCTCTGCCTGTGATACAATTAAGGTAGATAATGTGTTAATGTAATTATCCCCAAGCATAAAAACAATTTTTTTATTTTACAAAGTCTCATAAGTACCCCAAAATACAACATATCCCAATAATCACCCAGATCAGAGATTAAAAGTTTTTTTTGCCCAGGCGCAGACATGATCCTATGCCCAAAACAGTTCCATAGAATTAGGCTGTGCGGCCAGTCTAGTTTGGTAGTTTGTAGTGATGTACCGAACTGTTCGCTGGCGAATAGTTCCTGGCGAACATAGCGTGTTCGCGTTCGCCACGGCGGGCAAACACATGCGCGGTTCGATCGACCCCCTATTCGTCATCATTGAGTAAACTTTGACCCTGTGCCTCACGGTCAGCAGACACATTCCAGCAAATTAGCAGCAGACCCTCCCTTCCAGACCCTCCCACCTCCTATACAGCATCCATTTTAGATTCATTCTGAAGCTGCATTCTTAGATAGAGGAGTGAAAGTGTAGCTGCTGCTCATTTGATAGGGAAATTGATAGCTAGGCTAGGGTATTCAGTGTCCACTACAGTCCTGAAGGACTCATCTGATCTCTGCTGTAAGGACAGCACCCCAAAAAGCCCTTTTTAGGGCTAGAACATCAGTCTGCTTTTTTTTAATTTATTTTTTGTGTAATGTAATTGCAGTTGCCTGCCTGCCAGCTTCTGTGTCAGGCTCACAGTGGATACTGTGCCCACTTGCCCAGTACCACCACTCATATCTGGTGTCACAATAGCTTAAGCTTGCATTTAAAAACAAAAATTTTTTTTACTGTAATAGATTGAATAGCAGTTAGTTGTCTGCAAGCGTCTGGGTGTCAGGCCTTCAGCGTGTACTCTGCCAACCTCTGCAAGTGCACTTTGCCACTCATATCTGGTGTCACAATAGCGTGCCTTTAAAAAGAAAAAAAGTTTTTCACTGTAAGCTAATAGCAGTCAGTGTCCTTAAAGCGGGAGTCAGGCCTTCAGCGTGTACTCTGCCAACCTCTGCAAGTGCACTTTGCCACTCATATCTGGTGTCACAATAGCGTGCCTTTAAAAAGAAAAAAAGTTTTTCACTGTAAGCTAATAGCAGTTAGTTGTCTGCAAGCGTCTGGTTGTCAGGCCTTCAGCATGTACTCTGCCAACCTCTGCCAGTGTACTTTGCCACTCATATCTGGTGTCACAATAGCGTGCGTTTAAAAAGAAAAAAAGTTTTTCACTGTAAGCTAATAGCAGTCAGTGTCCTTAAAGCGGGTGACAGGCCTTCAGCGTGTACTCTGCCAACCTCTGCAAGTGCACTTTGCCACTCATATCTGGTGTCACAATAGCGTGCCTTTAAAAAGAAAAAAAAGTTTTTCACTGTAAGCTAATAGCAGTCAGTGTCCTTAAAGCGGGTGTCAGGCCTTCAGCGTGTACTCTGCCAACCTCTGCAAGTGCACTTTGCCACTCATATCTGGTGTCACTATAGCGTGCCTTTAAAAAGAAAAAAGTTTTTCACTGTAAGCTAATAGCAGTCAGTGTCCTTAAAGCGGGTGTCAGGCCTACAGCGTGTACTCTGCCAACCTCTGCAAGTGCACTTTGTCACTCATATCTGGTGTCACTATCGCGTGCCTTTAAAAAGAACACATTACACACATGGACGTACGGTGTGATGATGATGATGTTGTACCCGCTGCTGCTTCCTTTGCTGAGTTGTCAGATACCAGTGAAGCAGTTGATGATGACGATGCGTCCATGGATGTCACGTGGGTGCCCGCTCGGCAAGAAGAAGAACAGGGCGAAAGTTCAGATGGGGAGACAGAGAGGAGGAGGAGGAGACGAGTTGGAAGCAGGGGGAGGTCATCGCAAGCAGCTAGTGGCACAGTCAGACAGCATGCATCGGCACCCGGGGTCAGCCCGACAGCACGCCAATCAACGCATGCTGTGCCCACCACCAGAATGCCGTCATTGCAGAGCTCAGCAGTGTGGAATTTTTTTGTGTGTCTGCCTCTGACAACAGCCATTTGCAACTTGTGCCAAAAGAAACTGAGTCGTGGGAAGTCCAAAACCCACCTAGGTACAACTGCTTTGCGTAGGCACATGATCGCACATCACAAATGCCTATGGGATCAACACATGAGTACAGGCAGCACACAAACTCAAAGCCGCCATCCTCCTCCTGGTCCAGCATCTTCAGCCACGTCAACTACTGCTGTCCTCCTTGCCCCCTCTCAACCATCCGTCACTCTGTCTCTCGCCTTGAGCAGTTCCCGCTCATCTGCCCACAGTCAGGTTTCTGTCAAGGACATGTAAGAAGGCAATGTCAGAAAGTCACCCCCTTGCCCAGCGTCTGACAGCTGGCTTGTCTGAACTATTAGCCTGCCAGCTTTTACCATACAAGCTTATGGAGTCTGAGGCTTTCAAAAAATTTGTGGCTATTGGGATACCGCAGTGGAAGGTACCCGGCCGAAATTTCTTTGCACAAAAGGCAATCCCCAACCTGTACTCGATTGTGCAAAAGGAAGTAATGGCATGTCTGGCACACAGTGTTGGGGCAAGGGTCCATCTGACCACTGATACCTGGTCTGCAAGACATGGTCAGGGCAGGTATATCACCTACACTGCGCATTGGGTAAACCTGCTGACGGCTGCCAAGCATGGAATGCGTGGCTCTGCTGAGGAGTTGGTGACACCGCCACGACTTGCAGGCAGGCCTGCTGCCACCTCCTCTACTCCTCCTACTCCATCCTCTTCCATAACCTCCTCGGCTGAGTCCTCTTCTGCTGCTGCGTCTTGCTCCACATCAACGGCACCCCCCCAGCTCCCCCGGTACTATTCCACATCCCGGATACGGCAGTGTCACGCCGTCTTGGGTTTGACTTGCTTGAAAGCTGAGTCCTCTTCTGCTGCTGCGTCTTGCTCCACATCAACAGCACCCCCCCAGCTCCCCAGGTACTATTCCACATCCCGGATACGGCAGTGTCACGCCGTCTTGGGTTTGACTTGCTTGAAAGCAGAGAGTCACACCGGACAAGCACTCCTGTCCGCCCTGAACGCACAGATGGAAAAGTGTCTGACTCCGCAGCAACTGGATATCGGCAAAGTGGTTTGTGACAACGGAACAAATTTGTTGGCGGCATTGAAGTTGGGCAAGTTGACACATGTGCCGTGCATGGCACATGTGTGTAAGCTGATCGTACAACGCTTTGTGATAAGTACACAGGCTTACAGGAAGCAGGCCAGGAAGGTGTGTGGCCATTGCAGGCGTTCCTACACGGCCATGGCGCACTTTGCAGATATCCGGCGGCGAAACAACATGCCAGTGAGGCGCTTGATTTGCGATAGCCCGACACGTTGGAATTCAACACTCCTAATGTTCGACCGCCTGCTCCAACAAGAAAAAGCCGTTAATGAATATTTGTATGACCGGGGTGCTAGGATAGCCTGTGGGGAGCTGGGAATTTTTTTTCCACGTTACTGGACGCTCATTCACAATGCCTGTAGGCTCATGCGTCCTTTTGAGGAGGTGACAAACCTAGTCAGTCGCACCGAAGGCACCATCAGCGAAATCATACCATTTGTTTTCTTCCTGGAGCGTGCCCTGTGAAGAGTGCTGGATCAGGCCGTAGATGAGCGTGAAGTGGAAGAGGAAGAGTTGTGGTCACCATCACCACCAGAAACAGCCTTATCAGCATCGCTTGCTGGAACTGCGGCAACGCTGGAAGAGGATTGTGAGGAAGAGGAGTCAGAGGAGGAATGTGGCTTTGAGGAGGAGGAGGAAGACCAACCACAACAGGCATCCCAGGGTGCTCATTGTCACCTATCTGGTACCCGTGGTGTTGTACGTGGCTGGGGGGAAGAACATACCTTCATTGAGATCACTGAGGAGGAGGAATGGGAAATGAGTAGCTCGGCATCCAACCTTGTGCAAATGGGGTCTTTCATGCTGTCGTGCCTGTTGAGGGACCCTCGTATAAAAAGGCTGAAGGAGAACGACCTGTACTGGGTGTCCACGCTACTAGACCCCCGGTATAAGCAGAAAGTGGCTGAAATGTTACCAAATTACATCAAGTCGGAAAGGATGCAGCATTTGCAAAATAAATGAAAAAGCATGCTTTACACAGCGTATAAGGGTGATGTCAATGCACAACAGGAATCTAACAGGAGAAGAGGTGAAAGTCATCCTCCTCCTCCCACGACCACGCCGGCAAGGACAGGACGCTTTAAAGACATGTTGTTGATGGAGGACATGCAGAGCTTTTTAAGTCCTACGCATTGCCACAGCCCTTCAGGATCCACCCTCAGAGAACGACTCGACCGACAGGTAGCAGACTACCTCGCCTTAACTGCAGATATCAACACTCTGAAGAGCGATGAACCCCTTGACTAGTGGGTGTGCAGGCTTTACCTGTGGCATGAGCTTTCCCAATTTGCGATAGAACTTCTGGCCTGCCCTGCTTCAAGTGTCCTGTCAGCAAGGACCTTCAGTGCAGCAGGAGGTATTGTCACTGAGAAGAGAAGTCGCCTAGGTCAAAAAAGTCTAGATTACCTCACCCTTATTAAGATGAATGAGGGATGGATCCCGAAGGGACTGACAGTTGGCGATACATTCGACTAAAAAAGGCCTGATGAGATGAGCTGCCTTGGGCTAAAAATGGTGACCCTATCTAGGAGGAACAGTCCCTATTCTGCTCTGTGTCAGTGTGCACCAGGGATCATTAGGATAGGTGTCAATCCATATCTGCCAAGTGACCCTATGTAGGGGGAACAGTCCCTATTCTGCTCTGTGTCAGTGTGTATCAGGGATCATTAGGATAGGTGTCAATCCATATCTGCCAAGTGACCCTATGTAGGGGGAACAGTCCCTATTCTGCTCTGTGTCAGTGTGTATCAGGGATCATTAGTATAGGTGTCAATCCATATCTGCCAAGTGACCCTATGTAGGAGGAACAGTCCCTATTCTGCTCTGTGTCAGTGTGTATCAGGGATCATTAGGATAGGTGTCAATCCATATCTGCCAAGTGACCCTATGTAAGGGGAACAGTCCCTATTCTGCTCTGTGTCAGTGTGTATCAGGGATCATTAGGATAGGTGTCAATCTATATCTGCCAAGTGACCCGATGTATAGGGAACAGTCCCTATCCTGCTCTGTGTCAGTGTGTATCAGGGTCTCTGAGGACAGGTGTTAATCCATATCTGCCAAGTGACCCTATGTAGGGGGAACAGTCCCTATTCTGCTCTGTGTCAGTGTGTATCAGGGTCTCTGAGGACAGGTGTCAATCCATATCTGCCAAGTGACCCTATGTAGGGAGAACAGTCCCTATTCTGCTCTGTGTCAGTTTGTATCAGGGATCATTAGGATAGGTTTCAATCCATATCTGCCAAGTGACCCTATATAGGGGGAACAGTCCCTATTCTGCTCTGTGTCAGTGTGTATCAGGGTCCCTGAGGACAGGTGTCAATCCATATCTGCCAAGTGACCCTATGTAGGGGGAACAGTCCCTATTCTGCTCTGTGTCAGTGTGTACCAGGGATCATTAGGATAGGTGTCAATCCATATCTGCCAAGTGACCCTATGTAGGAGGAACAGTCCCTATTCTGCTCTGTGTCAGTGTGTATCAGGGATCATTAGGATAGGTGTCAATCCATATCTGCCAAGTGACCCTATGTAAGGGGAACAGTCCCTATTCTGCTCTGTGTCAGTGTGTATCAGGGATCATTAGGATAGGTGTCAATCTATATCTGCCAAGTGACCCTATGTATGGGGAACAGTCCCTATCCTGCTCTGTGTCAGTGTGTATCAGGGTCTCTGAGGACAGGTGTTAATCCATATCTGCCAAGTGACCCTATGTAGGGGGAACAGTCCCTATTCTGCTCTGTGTCAGTGTGTATCAGGGTCTCTGAGGACAGGTGTCAATCCATATCTGCCAAGTGACCCTATGTAGGGAGAACAGTCCCTATTCTGCTCTGTGTCAGTTTGTATCAGGGATCATTAGGATAGGTTTCAATCCATATCTGCCAAGTGACCCTATATAGGGGGAACAGTCCCTATTCTGCTCTGTGTCAGTGTGTATCAGGGTCCCTGAGGACAGGTGTCAATCCATATCTGCCAAGTGACCCTATGTAGGGGGAACAGTCCCTATTCTGCTCTGTGTCAGTGTGTACCAGGGATCATTAGGATAGGTGTCAATCCATATCTGCCAAGTGACCCTATGTAGGGGGAACAGTCCCTATTCTACTCTGTGTCAGGGTGTATCAGGGTCTCTGAGGACAGGTGTCAATCCATATCTGCCAAGTGACCCTATGTAGGAGGAACAGTCCCTATTCTGCTCTGTGTCAGTGTGTATCAGGGTCCCTGAGGACAGGTGTCAATCCATATCTGCCAAGTGACCCTATGTAGGGGGAACAGTCCCTATTCTGCTCTGTGTCAGTGTGTATCAGGGATCATTAGGATAGGTGTCAATCCATATCTGCCAAGTGACCCTATGTAAGGGGAACAGTCCCTATTCTGCTCTGTGTCAGTGTGTATCAGGGATCATTAGGATAGGTGTCAATCCATATCTGCCAATTGACCCTATGTAGGGGGAACAGTCCCTATTCAGCTCTGTGTCAATGTGTATCAGGGTCTCTGAGGACAGGTGTCAATCCATATGTCAAGGTGTTAATATGTCATATGTCAGGTGTCAATCCATATCCATTGTGATTTAGGAATGTTTGGTGATTTATGCCCTTTATGGATTAAAACCAGTTTCTGCATCAACTGTGTAATTTTCCATGGCCGTTTTGCCATGGATCCTCCTCCGGCATGCCACAGTCCAGGTGTTAGTCCCCTTGAAACAACTTTTCCATCACTATTGTGGCCAGAAAGAGTCCCTGTGGGTTTTAAAACTCGCCTGCCCATTGAAGTCAATGGCGGTTCGCCCGGTTCGCCGGTTCGCGAACGTTTGCGGAAGTTCGCGTTCGCCATTCGCAAACCGAAAATGTTGTGTTCACGACATCACTAGTAGTTTGCAAACGAACAAACTACCAAACGGAGTCAATAGTCTTACCCTGCAGCTTGTTCCCTTCATCCAGACGAATGATCTTACCGAACAGTGCCCTTCTAAGCTGAATAGAAACAAACGCAGGTGATGATGGAAGACCAGCGGTGATCGGGAGTTTCTGTATCTGATTTCAGGTCTATGAGATTCATGCCCAAACACCACTGCCTGCGTCCATGTGAACAAGATGGCAGCCACTTTGTGGTTGTTCATAGGAATTGCGGCCACCCAGACGAACAATACGAACACTGTGGTGAGAAACGTTCCAAGTGGTTAATAGGTGGTCTCTGTTCATGCGGTTGTTAGGTAAACAAACCAGATAGTCCCAATTTCCTGAACATAGCCTGTTTGAAGTATATTAACAAGTTATATTGCAGGGGCCATAGTCACAGGGTAAAATGCTGGTAAGTAGTCCTCTCCAAAGCCCAGAGGCGAAGTGGCTTTTGTCACAACCAAAAATCCTGGCATCAATGTGGATGTTGCAGGATTTAGCCTCCAACAGTTTATGGAGGTGTTTCTGGGCAATGATGTATTGGGGAACATTGTTGCCCAAACTAATTTATATGCCCATCAGTTCTGTGCTTCAAAGCTTGACTTTTTTGGCAAAGCAGCAATGGGCCCCATCGATGTGCCAGAATTGAAAAAATTCTGGGCATTGACTATGCTGATGGGCATCATAAAGAAGCCCTCCATTCGCTCCTACTGGAGCAATAGCCCCATCTGCTCTACCCCCATTTACTCCCAGTGTATGTCGAGGAAGAGGTATGAAATGATTCTACATGTCATGCACTTCAGCGACAACAGCCTGTGCCCCCCTATGGAGCATCCCTAGTTTGACAGGCTGTATAAAATCCTAACCCTGATAACTACTTACTACTTCGCTGCCAGGTTTGCAGAGCTTTATACACATGGAAGGAATATATGCATGGATGAATCTCTGATGAAGTATAAGGGAATTCAAGCAGTATATTCCTTCCAAGCACTCCACGTATGGTGTAAAGGTGTATAAGCTCTGTGAGAGCGAGACTGGGTATACTCATGCCTTCCTGGTGTACGAGGGAAAGGATAGCCACCTTGACCCTCCAGGTTGCCCAGAACATATGGGAACCAGTGGCAATATTGTCTGGAACCTGGTATTCCCCCTGATGAACAAAGGGTAGCACTTGTATACAGACAATTTTTATAGAAGTGTCCCTTTTTTCAAGCTACTGTATAGTTTTTATACAGTAGCTTGGGGTACAATAAAAAAGAACCGCGCAGGTTTCCCAGGACAACGTGCATGCACCTGGCTATGAAGAGGGGATACTTCAGCTCTGCGCCAAGAGGAGCTGTTGGCAATTAAGTACAGAGTCATGAAGGATGTGTACCTTCTTACCACCATCCACACTGAGAGAACTGTGGACGTCTCTGCATGGGGCAGAGCTGAGAGCACAAGAAAGCCAGTGTGCATCAAGGTGATTATAACCGGCATGTTGGTGGAGTTGATCTGGCAGATCAGCTGCTGCAGCCCTACCTAATTATACGGAAGACAGATCCGTATGCAGATTGCAACCCACATGGGAGAGAGAGAGAGTTGGGGCTACCCACTTTATTTTTAAAATCCCCTCTACTACTGCAAAGCAGAATCCTCGAAAAAGATGCAGAGTCTGTTTCAAGAGGAGGCAGAGAAAGGACACAGCATTTTACTGTCCTGATTACCCTGGACAGCCTGGACTCTGCATTAGTGACTGCTACAAGTGACACCACACACTAGACCGTTTTAAAAACATTTTTTACATTTGTCGTTCAGCTTTTTTTTTTTTTGTGTGGTTACGTTTACTGTTCGTGATTGAGTTGTTGTTTTTTACTTTTACTGTGCCAGACGATTTTTATGATCAAGCTCAACCTATGCATGGGGGCATGAGTGTACTAAGAAGGCCATGCAGAAAACAACCTGTGTATAAAAATGAAAATTGAAAAATTACCACCATGCACTTTTTCCAATTTTTGGGGCTAAAACGGATGCATCACAGCACTCCATATACAATACCTCGGGGTGTCAACATTTCTAATATATACACTTTCATGGCAATAAATAAAACTGGGGTACATAATAAGCAAACTAAATATAGGCCTATCAGAAGAAATACTCTCAATTTATACTCAAATTACGAGTCATATAATTGTAAATGAATCTTCCCAAAATCCTGGCAAACCTATGCATGGGGGGCATGGGTATATTTAGGAGGCCTTGCAGAAAACAACCTGGATTGTTTTCTTGCAATAACCAAAAACAATAACCAAAAACAACTCTCCTAAATCACAGTCAAAAAGCAATGTGTGTGTAAAATTACCACCACACACTTTCTCCAATTTTTTTAGGCTAAAATGGTTGCATCAAAGGCATCAAAGCACTCCATATACAATACCTCGGGGTGTGTACGTTTCAAATATATACACTTTCATGGCAATAAATAAAACTGGGGTGAAAATTCCAAGTTGTAAAACTGGAATGCGCACCCTCCAAATAAGATCTTTTAGCTCCCAGAAATCCTGACACACCTGTACATTGGTGGTATCACTGTACTCAGAAGATGTTGCTGAACACATATTGGGGTGTTCTTTTTAATAATATATAACATCATAACTTTGCAGTAATACAAAACAGGAGCTGAGAATCCATGCCTAAAGTAGAATGTGTGTGAAAAATAACACAAAAAATGACTACCCAAAAGTTTGACAAAGACTGGTGGTAGAATTAGTGCATGAAAAGTGTTAAAATACAACCATTTGAAATACCCTAGGTTGTCTACTATTCAAAAATGTATGGTTTGGTGGGGCTATATTGCATTGGCCGGCTTAAAAATGTCCCAAGTAGACATTGGTGCATGATGACCAGCAGTTAAAATTCCATGTTGTAAAACTGGAATGTGCACCCTCCAAATAAGGTATTGTAGCCCCAGAGAACCTGACACACCTGGTACCACTGTACTCAGGAGATGTTGCTGAACACATATTGTGATGTTCTTTGGCAGTAACCCTTAACGTTCTCAATACATGTATTCTTAAATTGCTGTGTGTCAAAAAAATCCAATTTTTTTTTTTTAATTTGGCATCGATTGGTGGTAAAATGGTTCCTTGAAAAGAGTCAAAATACCCCAAGTTTAATACCTTAGGTTGTCTTCTTTTAAAAAATATATACATGTGAAGGATTATTCAGGGATTCCTGACAGATATCAATGTTACAATGTAAATTTCTTTAATTTAAAAAAAAAAAAAAATGGTTTGGAAATAGCAAAGTGCTACTTGTACTTATTGCCCTAAAAAATAAAAGCTACGAATATGTTAACATTGGGTATTTCTAAACTTAGGACAAAACTTAGAAACTATTTTGCACAGGTTTTTTTTTATGGTTGTAGATGCGTAACAGATTTTGGGGGTCAAAGTTAGAAAAACTGTGTTTTTGAAAACATTTTCATCACATTTTATAAGTCTTTTTTTAGTAAATTATATAATATAATAAAAATAATGGTATCTTTAGAAAGGACTTTTAATTGCAAGAAAAACTTTATATAATATGTGTGGGTACAGTAAATGAGTAAGATGAAAATTACAGCTAAACACAAACACCACAAAAATGTAAAAACAGCCCTGGTCCTTAACGGTAAGAAAATTGAAAAACGGTCTGGTCACTAAGGAATTATTATTATTTTTTTTTAAACATGTTTTTTTATTTTATTTTAAGTATATACGTATATATATTCTTTTTAAATATATATAGTGTATATATATATATATATATATATATATATATATGTGTATATATATATATATACACACACACATATATATATACACACACATATATATATGTATATATATATATATATATATATATATATATATATATATATATAATCATTCTACATATATATTTATGTAATAATTTTACATAATTAGGTCATTTTATTAATTACAATTTGAGGGACCTGCCTGACAACCCAGGCCAAAAGTACAGGGAATTTAATTTGCTAGCACTATATTTAACCCTGTAACTTTCCAAGACACCATAAAACCTGTACATGGGGGTACTGTTTTACTCAGAAGACTTCACTGAACACAAATATAAGTGTTTCAAAACAGTAATATGTATTACAACGATGATATTGTCAGTAAAAGTGATTTTTTTTGCATTTTTCACACACAAATGGCACTTACACGGACGATATAATTGTTGTGATACGTTTTACTGTTTTAAAACACTAATATTTGTGTTCAGCGAAGTCTTCCAAGTATAACAGCACCCCTCATGTACAGGTTTTATGGTGTTTTCAAAATATAAGGCTTGTGTTTCAGTTTTTTTTAAGGTATTGCAAATGGGATATGTCCAGTCTTTTTTTAGTAGCCATTTAGTCACAAACACTGGTCAAAATTGGCGTTCAAATTAGTTTTTTGCATTTTCCAAATTTTTTGTGACCAAGTGGCTACTAAAAAAGACTGGACATACCCCGTGTGCAGATCTTGGTTTGTCTACTTTTACAAATGGTATGCCATCATGGGGGTAATTCTTATTCCTGGGCTACCATACAGTCTCAAAGGCAACATAGCCAAGCTGGTGAATTTCAATGTGAAAATACTGAAAAATGGAACATGCTATATTTGACCCTGTAACTTCCCAAAACACCATAAAACCTGTACATAGGGGGTACTGTTTTATACGTGAGATCTTGCTGAATACAAATATGTGTATTGTATTGCAGTAAAGCAAACAGTTTTATGACAGTCACAGTTAAAATGTCACATAGAACTAAAAATCTTAAAAAAAAATCTTATTTTCTCCCATTTTTTGATATTTTATTCATATTAAATTATATTTCATACCTAAATATTTGATGTTAAATGAAAGCCCTGTTTCCCCTGAATAAAATGATATATAAAAAGAGTGGGTGTACAGGCGAATTACGCCTGGACAGACATATAGCGCAAATTCAAGTTTTTGTTTACGTTTTGTTTTGATCACAACGTGTACATTTGGCTAAGTCCTTAAGGGGTTAAAACATTTAATGTAATGTCCAATCATTCAAAATTTGTTTTAGATACAATGTTTTTTCTCACCTGTAGACAGACACCTAGAACCACATTACTACCAATAAGCTGTAGAGCAGGCTTCCCCAAACTCCAACCCTCCAGATGTTGCTGAACTACAACTCCCATGATTCTAGGAATGAAAAAGATAGGCTGAGAATCATAGGAGTTATAGTTCAGCAACATCTGGAGGGATGGAGTTTGGGGAAGCCTGCTGTAGAGGGTTATGGTCCTTAGAAAGTCAGTTAAATGTTACAAAATAAAGATGTAAGCTGTTAGCAAAACAGTTCTAGAAAGATTTAATTTAACAGATAAAGCTAAAATATCACAACAGTATAAAAATATTGGCACAATTGTGAAAAAGCATACAGAAGGTTTAATTGAAAACTATCTAAAAGAATCTAGACGGATACTAGCCAAACCTTTGTAATATTATGTTTTGTTTTTTTAAATGCATTTGGGTTTCCTTCGGATTGCTTTGGTCTGGATTTCACTGAAGCTATATATATTCCTCCCACCAAAACTTGCCAATGGTTTAATGGACTGCAGAGACAAAAGTATCACTTAAAATATCAGATGTGCATTATTGTGTATAGGAACTTCCGAAGGCTAAAAGGGCTGTAGATCTTATTAAAGTGAAGCCGTTTTGTGATACCGCAGAGTACTATGCTGACGTTTACTGCCACATCTGAAAACATTGTATATTTAGTGAAGGTTTAGCATGTTCCATCAAAATACATTATCACAATTTTGTGTCACCATGGTTACATGGTACTAACTAGTCATCAACTGCTATGCTCCTGGGGGAAAATGTAAACGGTTTGGGGTTTTATAAATCAAACATGAAGGAATCTGTGAATCAGAGTGAACTGATTTTTTTCATATAGTATTATTTCTTTATTGAACTAGCATCAAATGTAAGACACATTTAATTATTAAATTACAGCTTTGCAGTTCAAAGAGATTTTTAGTCAAGTCCTGTTGTACACAAGACAAACACTGTGGGGCAACCCAGCAGTGCTCAATCATAAAACCAAGTGTCTTCAAAAGCATACAACATTGTATCAAACAATGACTTACATCAAAAGGAGAACAGGCAGGGGTGAAACAAGTTATCAGTTACAGTATTTTCATCAAATGTTTATGTTTTATATGTTACTTTCCTGGACAAAGTACAGAAAAGTTGCAGGTCTTTATTTCCATTGATGGAGACACCTCTTTTTGGGGTAATTAGGTATTAACACATGGTGTCAGAATATCACTGAACTTCAATAAATGCATCACTACTATATTTACAGGTGAACCTTTTTTCCTTAAAGGACCACTGTAGTGCCAGGAAAACAAACTTGTTTTCCTGGCACTATAGCGTCTTTAGATCCCCCCCACCGTCAGGGTCCCACTCCCGCTGTGCTCAAAGGAGCTGAAGGGGTTAAACTCTTACCTTTCTCTGGCGCCGGGCTCCCTTGGCGCTGGGGAACTCTCCTCCCTCTTTCGACGTCAGCTCTGAATGTGCATGCGCATTCAATCAGTCCATAGGAAAGCATTTCTCAATGCTTTCCTATGGACATCAGCGTCTTCTCACTGTGATTTTCACAATCAGAAGCGCGGAAGCGTCTCTAGCGGCTGTCAGTGAGACAGCCACTAGAGGCTGGATTAACCCTAATGTAAACATAGCAGTTTCTCTGAAACTGATATGTTTACAGCTGCAGGGTTAACCCTAGATGGACCTGGCACCCAGACCACTTTATTGAACTGAAGTGGTCTGGGTGCCTAAAGTGGTCCTTTCAGACTATGGAAAAGAAGAAACTTTGTGGTGTCCAAAAGGAAGGACTCATGACTTAAAGGAACACACAAAAATATGAAGGAAAAAAAAAAATGCTTTCATTGGGGGTATATCTACTAAACAGTGATTTATTTATTTAGTAACTGGGCAGTGAAGCGTACCTTTAAAATGAAAGCAAAATGTACAGAACCTCTTGACATTAATCTTCAAAAACACAATACAGGTTTTCTTTTCATATAAGCTAAAGATGATTTGTCAAAAAAACTACAGAGGGTGTCTATGCTTTTTAGGAAGAGGAATGCTCAAAAGTTAAGAAACACAAAGATGAATTCACCTTTAGTACGTCATATGAACAAACTTTGGCATTTGTGTTTTATACCATCTAGTGTTTCATTCTTTGCATACTGGAAAAGAACAATGAAAACTGCTAAGTTAGTTGTTAGTTGTTAATACTCGCCTGCTGATTTTGTACCATGACAATTGTTTTCTTATCCATCAGACATATTTAAGATCAATGTTTCTTCTATTTATTTGAAATTAAATTATGTATCAGATCCACAGGATTCTTTACATTCTGTACTATGTGTTACTGTAACGGAGCTCCCTGTACCCTGGCTGAGTACCTTTGCCAAGGACCACTTCCAAGCTGGAACAAGGAAAAAACCTCAGTGCTTCTGCCCCCAGTTGCCGTGGCTTGACTGGGGTCTGGGAACCGAATAGGGGACCAGCTCTATCTTCTCCCAGGGATAAGATGACACTCAGTTCTGGGAGCTCTAGTCCTTACAAGGACTTTCCCACTGAATTCTCCACACTGGAACAGTGATTAGCCCTCTCCCCTCCCAGTAACTAGACGAAACATAGTTCTGGGAGTACAAACTGGAATGTTTTAATCTGGCCAGATGGCCTGCTTTTATACATTTCAAAGTCACAGCAAACCCACCCAGGACACTGAGCGCCCACAGGGCCGGCGCGTCCATAAGGCGGCACAGGCGGCCGCCTTAGGGCGCACCGGCTCCGGGGGCGCAAGATTTCAGTGACCGGCAGGAAGGAAGCTCTCCCTCCTGCCGGCCACCATCTCCGCCCCCAGTGCGGTAGGGCTGCGATTAGGCGCTGCGAGGGAGCTTTAACCTCTCTGCTCTGCTCCCTCGCGCGCTGTCTAGTGATGCCGCTGGAGCCGGAATATGACGTCATATTCCGGCTCCCGCGGCATCAGCAGACAGCGCGCGAGGGAGCAGAGTAGAGAGGTTAGAGCTCCCTCGCAGCGCCTGATCGCAGCCCTGCCGCACGCCGCCCAGCAGCCCCACTGGACCCCAGGGAATGATCCACACCAGCTTTCCAGGTAGGGAGGCTGGGTGGATATGATTTATGTATTAAAATAATTTGTGAATGTATGTGATGTGTCTGTGTGTGAGAGTGTCTGTGTGTGAGAGTGTCTGTGTGTGAGAGTGTCTGTGTGAGTGTCTGTGTGTGTGTGAGTGTGTGTGTCTCTGTGTGAGTGAGTGTGTGAGTGAGTGTCTGTGTGTCTGAGTGTGTATGTGTCTCTGTGTGAGTGAGTGTCTGTGAGTGAGTGTCTGTGAGTGTGTGTCTGTGAGTGTGTGTCTGTGTGTGAGTGTCTGTGTGTGAGTGTCAGTGTGTGTGTGTGAGTGAGTGTCTGTGAGTATGTGTCTGTGTGTGTGTGTGTGTGAGTGAGTGTATGTGAGTATGTGTCTGTGTGTGTGTGTGTGTGTGTGTGTGTGCGTGAGTGAGTGTATGTGTTACTGTGAGTGACTGTGTGTCTGTGAGTGACTGTGTGTGTGAGTGAGTGTCTGTGAGTGTGTATGTGTCTCTGTGTGAGTGAGTGTGTGAGTGAGTGTCTGTGTGTCTGAGTGTGTATGTGTCTCTGTGTGAGTGAGTGTCTGTGAGTGTGTGTGTGAGTGTCTGTGTGTGAGTGTCTGAGTGTATGTGTTACTGTGAGTGACTGTGTGTGAGTGTATGTGTGTCTGTGAGTGTGTGCGTGAGTGAGTGTATGTGTGTCTGTGAGTGTGTGCGTGAGTGTATGTGTGTCTGTGAGTGACTGTGAGTGTGTGCATGAGTGAGTGTATGTGTGTCTGTGAGTGTGTGCATGAGTGAGTGTATGTGTCTGTGAGTGACTGTGAGTGTGTGCGTGAGTGAGTGTATGTGTGTCTGTGAGTGATTGTATGAGTGTTGCATGTGAGTGTGTCAGTGTATGTGTGTGTCTGTCAGTGTGTGTTTGTGAGTGTCTGTCAAATCAGTGAGAGTATCTTTGTCATTGAGTCTGTGTGTGACTATCAGTGTGTCTGTCAATGAGTGTCAATCAATGTGTGTGTGTCAGATCAGTGAGTCTCTGTGTTTGTCATTGAGTGTGTGTGACTGTCAGAAGAACACTAAGGGACAGGGAAGGGAGGGGACCAATAATGGACGGGGAGAGGGGCTGGTTAAGAGGCACATAGGTGAAGATGTTATTTTTGAATGGGGGGGGGGGGGCGGAAAAATACATCTTCGCCTATGTACCCAAAAATCCTTGCACCGGCCCTGAGCGCCCAACATATCCAGAAAGCACTCAGATCCCAGGAACACAGCCAAAACGCCACCAGGGTAAATGTCTGACCAGCCGCACACATGGTCCTATGCCTGAAACAGTTCCAGGGCGTTTGGTGCTCTTGCTGGTCAACTTTGGGAGTTCCATGCGAAAGAAATACCAAACACACACTCTGGCTTGTTGGCAGCGTTTGTTCATCAGGTTCATACAAACAAACCTACCGAACGGCGCTCTCCTGACATGTGTGGGGAAGAAGCAGGCGTTCGTCAAAGTTCAGCGATGTTCAGGAGTTTGTGTCCGATTTGAGTTCCATGCGATCAACGCCAAACAACGCTGCCTGCATTCTCGCTAACAAGATGGCCGCTGACACAGTTCCAACGTGTTCATGCATATGAATGGCAGCCACTCAGCAGCACAATTAGAACCCAGGATGATAGTAGTGTCAGGAGAGGTTAACAGGGGTTAACAAGCACAGAGGTGGTCCGCAGTTCATGAGTTGGTTCGGTTCCAGAACAGAACAAATAAATCCTCTGAACCAATTCTTTTTATGAGCCGGTTCCATGGCCCTTAGTCCTGTGTGTAGGAGGCTGGCTAGCAGGCGCTTGTGGCGAACAACCAGACCAAAGGGCTTTCATCACAGTTACCATTTACTCCCATTTACATAACAGGCAGAGAGGCAGTAGGGATTCAGGAGATATTGCCATCTATCCTTTTTGTCTATCTGCCTATCTTTCTATCATCCTCAATCTAGAGCTCAATAAATCTATCTATCCGTCCGTCTCTCTCTGCCTGTCTGTCTTTCTGTATGTCTGGTATCCATGTTACTAACATACCAGTTATTTTTGAGATTTGTGAGCTGTTTATAGAGATTACTTGCAGAATAAAATCTAGGCCCAAGAAAAAGAAAAGACCTACTAACATAGAGATGTGGTGAAACACTCAAAATCATATAAAATTGTTAGGAAACCACAGAATTGTCAGCACAAGACTAAATTAGATTGGTGCAATCTGAGCAGCCATCAAGTGCTGATAAAAAAAAAAAAACGTTACTACAGATCTTATGTTTTCCATAACCTTTTCTATATTACAATGAACACCAAACATATTAAATCCAGTAAAATTGTACGCTCATAAAAACTTTCAATACGTGTCTGTGCAGATTAAGAGTGAGATTCTAAGTGATATCTATTATTATTTGATACAGTTCAAATTTCAAACATTATAATATTAGTAATTTACATCTAATAGCAAACAAATAAAACCTTGCAAGTAAAATTGATACTCCCCAAATTTGATGGAAATGTATGAGTCAGGTTTATCAGTACTGCCTCTTTAGATCAGATCATGTCTTCTCTGATAGACTACTAATACTAGTTCCCAAACTTAAAAACATTTGCATGGAAATGTTGGCTGTCTCTATAAGGAAGGTATTCGATAAACACTGACTGATGGTGAATTGAAAACCAGAATGTAAAATGTAAGAAACAATAGCTGATTAGGAACAAGTTTAAACTCACCTATAGTAAAAAAAAAAAAACACAGAGTTAATAAATCTAAAAGTAATATAATAACACAGGATGTATACTCAAAAGCACCTGAGTGGCTTCTGTGGCTGAACTTGCTGGATGCTGCCCTGGGATTCATTTTCATTTTTTCGAGACATTCTTTTGATTCTTTTGGATATCATAAAATAAATATAATTTTTTTATAACTAATATTCCCTTATTCACTATGTGGTTTCAGGATACGGACATGATCATTGGCAAAAGAGAAGGCTTCTGTCTTGCCTTTCCTGATTACTGGGGTGTCAAGGAGAATCATGTATTACTGTTAATTGAAAACTGAAACGCAACATTCCTGTGGATGTAGGCATGCCCTCTATTGTTTTTGATGGGTTTTTCTGTTGTGTGTGTGTGTGTTTGTTCCAGGGGTGCGTATTGACCTAATCTGCAGCTCTGAAACTTATTTAGTTTTAACATGACACAAATTTTTTTGGGGGGGATATAAGGTTTACTGAGCTCTAAAACAGTTTTACTATTTACAATGGAAAGGGAGGGCTGGGGGACTGCTGGCACCATAACCACTTTAGGAAGCTGTAGTGGTTATGGTGCCTGTAATGTACACTTAATTCATCCAAGTAGATTTTTGTTGATGAAATATTAGCAGCTGATGGGTGAAAATGAATATCTAAACTGGAATTAATTCATTTCGCCTGGGAACAGTATTATTGTCACAGGTGTAGCATATTAAAGATGCAAAGTGGAGTTTATCTGAATATTGTGATAACTTGCACGGACATGGGTGGACTTTTAAAACTTTTAAAATATCTTTGTGTTATATATTAGTGTTGTGAATGTTTTCACAGGTGTAACTTACATAATCAATTAATTTTGATGGAAGAAAATGCTAAAATGTAAGAAATATGTTAAGAAACTTTCATAATAACAGATATAATAGTTTAAGAAAAGTTCTCTATAATAAACACATGTAGAAAATTCACATTGCTTTTTTCCTATTCATTCTGTGTAATTGTTTAGGTTCATTGTAGTTAATTGTATTCAGCTGTTCCCTCTTGAGTTTATTTTTTTTTTCTAATTACTGGGACATGACCCAGTACACTATTTAAGGATAAGGAACCAGCACACTGCTTTAATTCTATGTCAGATACATTCTACAGAACAGCAATGTTACATAACAGTGGGGTTGGTCCTATAGTAAAAGCATAATTTGCTTGTATATTACTGACTAAAATTGAACTTACTTTCCAAATGAGCTTTTAATACCTAACTCCTGGCAGTTAGAAAATACTGCTACTGATCAGGAAGCACAGCGATTCACCATGCTGATGCCCCAAGACAGGTAGCTGTCTGTCAGCACTGTTTGTGGTGAGTAATATTAGAAGGAAAGGAAGACTGCCTGCTGATTGATGGGACCTCTTTAAACATTACAATAACACAGTGTGCCATTGAGGTAAGAAGAGAGTTTTAACTAGCAGACAGACTTAACCCTTTGATTACATTGCACACAAATGGGTCATAAAATACTTAAAAATTGGTCCTAAAACAACAGTTTGTGAACTTTTCGCAAAGCTCCGCACTTGGGCCATCACAAATTTCACAACATATAATAATAAAGACATACGCTCACTGCTGGATACTTATAGACACAGATGTTACGACACATGTTCACAGATGCATACATAAAGATACACAGACACAGGTACATACAGGCATACATAGACATGTGCACACACAAACAGGCATAATACACAGGCACACACAGACATACACAGAGACATGCAAATACAGTCATACATACTCACAGGCACAGACAGGCATATCCAGATACAAGCACACACATACACAGGCATGCATACACACTATAAAAAAAATATATTTTTTTAATTTACCCTACTTGATTGTGCTCTGCTAAGGGGTGGAATGTAGGTAGCAGGCAATTAACTCTTACAGGGATGGCCCTGCACTTACAGGTAGTGGCTCTGTGTGGTGTGGCCTCCTTGATGTTCTTATCCAGTTTCCTTGTTGGTAGTTGAGTCTAGTCTATAATATAAGCTTCACAGTGATAGAGACTGGAGAACATGGCTAGAGTGTCATACTCCCCAGGTCCCCCATTGGGGACTCCTCCTAAAGCCATTGGTCTGTTTATGTGAGTGGTGTGTGAGAGAGCTTGTGAAGTGGCTGAGCATTATGTACCTGTGTATGTGCATGCCAGGGTAGAGGGGGTGCGACTAGTGCTGGAGCTCCAGGCTCAGACAGAGGCCCCATTGGGCCCTCTGTCTGAGCCTGGGCCCTAGGCAAGCATGTTGGTTGCCTAACAGCTAGTCCAACTCTGGAAATTCAACATGTAGACTGGGAGGGAGAACGGCAGGAAAAAACAAAACACTTGAGCTCTGCATCCCCCCACAACCACCTTAAAGAGATCTTGAGCCTCCATTTGGGGCTCTAGGCCCTCCAGACCCCTAGTGATGATCCTGAAATGTATTAATGTACAATAAAAATTAAAATAAAATATCACCAATTCACTAGTTTAAAGGATACAATAAACAAATTGAAAAAGTATTCTACTACTAAGCTATTTTCTAGGACTGCTCTTTTGGCCTAAAATCCCCTTGTCACATTCGACACAATTCCCTGTTTAGTAAGTATGTTCTCTCTATCTATCAAACAACTCCTGGCAAATTGCAAAATGCAAATGTTGCCCAATGAATGCCATGCCATTAATTTCCTTTTAAGCACTTAATACTGTAATGCAATGGGCTACATATAGCTACATATAGCTAGCTAGCTTAAATACTTGTTTGGGTCATAAACATGGCAGCACTATTGTGTTATTGTGGGTCTTCCCATTTAGAAGGACAGGAAATATATTTTACCACCAGTCTTTTTCCCTGTCTATCTATTCCAGTTTTACAGGGTTTTTGAGCAAGGTGAGAATGCAAAGTGAATTTCAGATTGTAGGCCTATCTAGCTAAATTGAAAGCATAGCTGACATAGCAAATTTTTCCAGTTAAGATATATCGGCATTAAATTTGAATTCACATTAAATGTACTTTGAAGAGTTTTTGTTAGAGTTTATTTTCTGGCTTACCTGGGGTCTGGTAATCCATTGGCTTCAATGGAGTTCAGCTTCTCTCCTCAGTATATTGCAATTGTTTAAAGGTGGCCCCCACAGGGAGTCTCCCCTAACAACTGGAGAATGTATAGTAGCAGACTTCCTTGGCAGAATGAGATCCAGATTCCTCCTTCCAATTACTTATTCTGGCGGCTGTGGTCTGGTTACCTCTAATTTATAGCTTCAGCATTTCCCACAGATATCTTCATATATCTCCGCCATTAATGCTAAAGCTGGATAAGATTTAGTTTGACATGCATAACCAGTATCTCTGCAGCTGTTCTCTACAACTTACTTCTGAACCCCTGCTTAAGATAAAGAGGTAGAGCATGCACATTAGTGGGACATGCTCATGACATCAGATGACTTGATCTTACATGGGAACTTCTCATTCTACAAACTTTTATTTTTATTACTGGTATTTAGAGTGCCAACACATTCCACAGTACTGTATACATAGCTGAGATCTAGCGTTCACAGCCTATTCATGCACAGTGCTAAGCTAGATGACTGGTGAGCATACCATTTAAAGCTTATGATGGGTACTTGAGATAAGAGGGAGCAGAGGAACATTTTAACGTAATGTGTGAAAATATGTGACATAATTGGGAAAGATGCCAAACACCTAAAAAAGTATGCTATGAAGGAAGTTGGAAGCAGAAATGAAGGAAGAAAAGTGCTTAGTGAAAATTGAGGATATTTCTTGAAGTTAATTGATTGTATGTGAGACCTCTAGATGAGATAGAATGAGAAGACAACATGTAGGTGAAGGTATGTATTGCTGTGGAAAGGGTGGGGGGGGGAGCAGCAGGATTAATTTAATTAGAATTGTTTTATTTATTTATGTATTCATTTTATATGTGTGGAAATTGGATATGACCATGTGCAACACCACCATAACCTCCACTTTTAAAAAAAAAACTAGTCACCTGTGGATTGAGGAACAGGACCCCCTTCCCCTACACTACCTCAATTTTGACTTGGGAGTAGTATGTGACATTGATGATGGAGTTTGTTTTTTAATTTATTGCAGTAAACTAACACAACTTTATTCAGCAAAACTAAGTGTTTCTGTTGCCAAATGGACTAAGGTTTGATGGACTTTCTGCTGCAAAATTGTTGTGATTGATATTAAGAAATACTGCACAGAGCTTGTACACTTCTACCTCACATGTAACTCACTCACACCACACTGCATCTTCATCACACACACTGCACCTCCTCACACACACACTGCACCTTATCGCACACACCACACTATACCCCCTCACACACTGCACCCTCTCTCACATACACACTGCACCCCCTCACACAATGCAGACCCTCACACATACATGCTGCTACCCCTCATGTAACGGCTACCCAGGTAGAGAGAGGGTATCTGCCGTTGGAGACGTCCTTTTCCCTGCAAGCTGCTGTGGAGAAGTAAAGCTGGTATAATCCCATCCACGATATCCAGAGCGAGAGTCAGGTTCAGCTGTAACAGGAGCAGAATAACATTCCCAAATAATCCCCTTCCAAGAACGAGACGAGGCTACGTTTTGAAGGGTCAAGAAGAACTGAGGACTGGAACACCCAGCCTGCTTTTTATTAGGATAAGGTACACACAGGACACTCCCAGGGGGAGGATGAAAATAACCAATCATACGCATGGTAACACCCCCACGTCTCCTCCCCTCAGATAAACACATAATATAATTATAACGTACAATATTTTACCCCAGTTCTGGATGTACCCCAAAAACAGGGGGTACACCTTGATAGGTCTTGGTTAGGAGAACAATATGTCCAAATTTCAGCCCATTCGGTTGAGGGGTTCGGGAGTTATGGATGTTTGAAGTTTTGACCGATTTTCTAGCCGAAAAGAGTTCCACAAGTTTTGGCCATGCGGTCGGTCTCCGTTCGCCTGTTAAAATTCTACGAAATCCTTGTCACCCACAACTATCTCCGTGTTCGCTGAAATCTCCATAGCCGATTAAGTGTAACTACCGAATGGCCCGTCGTTCGGTAGTTCCAGCACGAAGTTCTGGGCGCATGGAGGTCTCAGCGGTGTTCGCCTGTTTGTGTATCCGTTTTTAGTTCCATGCGTTTGCAGGCAAACACCGCTGTTCGTGCGCAAGATGGCCGCGAACACGTGTAAGTCCCGAAATGGCGGCCACCTATATGTTATACACGGAGTTCGTGCGGAATGATGCGAACGGCTGGGAACAAGCTGGGAAGGTAAAACATGCTTTTGCTATATCAAAACAGTCCGGTATTCGGTAGAAATCTGCCGATAGAGAACGAATTAAACTACCGAACAGATGCTTTATCATGCATTTCACTGTCTTAGTCCACAGGGCTTAGGAGATGAGGAAGTTCTGTTACACCTCACACACCACACCGCAGCCCTCACAAAACACACTGCACCCCTCATACACAACACCCCCTCACACACTGCACCCCCTCACAGACACACACTGCACCACTACTCACACACCACACTGTACCCCTCACACACACACTACACCCCTCACACACAAACTGCACCCCTCACTGCAGTGTGTGTGTATTTAGTAGTCTCTGTGTGTGTGTGTTCTCAGCAGTCTGTATGTGCGTGTATTCAACGGTCTGTGTGTATGCACTCAGCAGTATGTGTGTTTTCAGTATTAGTTTTAACAACTGTAGGTAAGCTAGTCTCACACTAGGATCAATGACCCAGGCTATACAAAAGGATTTATTTCTCTAGCACCAGAGTCCAGCTAAAACTTTTCTTTCTCCAGTTATCAAAAAATAGTCACATACTAGGACAAATTACAAAATGCCTGCGAGTGCCAATTTCTTATCTACCACCCAAAATTTCCTCTAGTGCTGCTGGCAGTACTAGCTGCTAAATACAACATAAATCTAAAGGCTTTTCTCAATGTAAAATTAATGACCCAGGCTACGTCCCACTCCAACACACTGTATCACTGCTGGTCTGTATCCCTCAATAGCTGAAATCAAAGTGTCTGGAAGAAGCTTGGACAAAGCGTTGTTTGCTTGCTCTTCCTTTTCTCCCTATATTGATCAGTTGTCACTTGATCTGTTGATATGTGAATAAAATCAACATTTAGCGGCTGTTCCCTAACCATAAATTAAGTTTTGGTTAACACCTCCTGCTGGACAGGAGATGTAGCCCTCAATATTTTTGCAGACCTATTGTTCATCATGGGAAACTAAATTGCTTATTTGCCCCCTCCCCCACTCCAAACCCCCCACCCCAAAAAACAGCCTCTTCTCCATTCCACCTGTAACGGCACCCCCAGGCATTAAAAGGGGTTAAAAGCTGTTTAGTAGATCTTCCCTTCCAGAGACACAGGCACAGCTACTGTAGACACCAATACACCGAACCAGAGAAGCATATGAATGCTCTCAAACATACAAATGCTGTAAACAGCCAAACAGGAAAAACCATACGAATAGGTTTACACTCCTAGCAGTCAAACTGGAACAGCATACAACAAATCCCCAAAAGATAGATCATAGTCCTTTGTGACCAAATGAAGCATGGCTTTTCTGCCCAAAACCAGTTCCACAGAATCTTTTTATTATCCTGGAGATAATTGGGAAGTAATCCAATTATTTCCAAGGACAGAGGCAAAACTCCATTGAAAACATGGCAGCAAAAGACAATAAAATACATAAAAATATATAACTGTGCAGCCATTGCATAAAACAGGTACATTCAACATATCCCCAGATAGCTCAGTTCTGAGCGCACATTATTACTGAATGGCGCTCAGATCACACAGTTCAATTGCCATGGAGCCAAAGTCTTTCCCATAGTCTTTCGTTATACGAATGGGCTCCATGGCATAGCTATCTGGGGTATCACCGCTCAAACAGGGCAAGCACCGAATGACCCAGCTTTCGTGTCTTTGCAGGGGAAAATCAAGCGCTTCAACATGGGGCCATAGTCTAAAGGCAGCAGGCGGGCAACCAGACTCCTCCAATGCACAGTGGCGAGATTGGTCTCGTCACACCACTTCCTTTTTTTCTGGTACCATAGCACAAATAAAACAAGCATGTTGAGGCTCATAGCAATTGTTTTATTTCAGATTCTGGTGAGTGGCTACTTTAAAATCAGAAAATTCTTCTGGTCTAAACAAATAAATACGGATGCTCATTTTAATACTGTTATGTTTCACAATTATAACATTAAGATATTACCTCGTGCCAGTAACTGTGCCAGTAACTGTCCCCAAATATCCTCAATCCTATTCCCACGCATCTCATCCACACTTTGTCTCCTTCTCTTCCTCTGCCTCTCACTAAAATTTTCAATTTCTCCCTCTCCTCTGGCACATTTCCTCTACCCTTCATACATGCAACCGTAATCCGAATTCTGAAAAAGCCCAAACTTGACCCTAATTCCCCGTCCAACTACAGCCCTATCTCGCTACTGCCATTTGTCTCCAAGATCCTTGAGAGAGTTGTGTATGCAAGATTGACATATTTCCTCGAATCCAACTCTCTGCTTGATCCACTTCAATCTGGATTCCGCACTCGTCACTCTGTTGAAACAGCTGTGAAGAAGTGTACAATGATCTTATCACTGCAAAATCCCATGGCCACTACCCAACATTAATTCTCAGACAGTAACTGCGTTTCTCCTTGCGACTAGGCGTAAATGGAGCTACAGGTATTGGCCAAACAGAAAAAAAAGAAAAGGTAAGTAAGTAGAGGAAACTAAGGAAGAGGAGTAGAGAATTAAAGGATACCAATGATGATCTCGATGCAAAATCTACCCACCCCAGTTTCGGTCACCTTGTAGGAAATCTGGGATCATAATTCACTGCCCAGGTACTCTCCATCACCTTAGTGCCAGTTTACTGGGGGTGGGGTTCGGGATTCTGTGTACTGGGCAAGGGGGCATGCATACACCCTTCTCCCAGCTCCCTCATTAGCTCTCTCTTCCACTATCAAGAGCACATGAGCTAATGACGGCCCCCTTTATTTCACTCCGCTGGTTGTGCAGACCTCAAAGGGTTGCAGGGCCCTCCACAAGATCTCCATGTAGCGTGATCCCTAGAGGAAAGGACAAATTATAAATTATCTTTATAGGCATTCCACTGTTCCCAGATCTTATTAAATAAGGGAAAGGGAGTAATTTATTGTCGCTGTTAGTTGGTCCATTACGTGATTGTCTTCAATCTTGGCCCTAACTTCTCTAATACATGGAGGGTACGTTTGCAGCTAGTAAGCTGCTAAAACTCCCCTTGCTGCCAGAGTTATTTTATTACAGAGTTTTTGTTCATGGTGGGCCATGCGTTCCCAGGGTTTGGACAGTAGGAAAAGCCAGGGGTCCAGCTTGAACGGCCTGTGGAAGACCTCCCTAAGTAAAGATCTGATATCCCCCCAGAACTGTGTCAGGATAGGGCAAAACCACCACATGTGGGGATAAGCTCCCCTCATCCTGCACATCCGCCAGCAATCATTAGTAGGTCGTACCATCCTACATAACTGTACCGGGGTGGTGTGCCATCTGAAGAGGATCTTACACATGTGTTCCTGCAAAATCACACACACTGAAACCTTCGCTGCTGCCTCCCACATATCCTGCCACTCATCTCACTCAATCTCCCCTTCCAGGTCTCTCTCCCACTGGTCTACATATCGTAGCGGGCCTGAGAAGTCAAGCAGATGTCGGTGTAAATGTCCATAATGAGCCCCCTCCTATACCTTCCCTGATGGCATAGAGTCTCAAAGAAAGTGGGTGTAGTGCCCCTTCCAGTATCATTTCTATGCAGAGGACACGCAAATTTATCTGTCCTCCCCTGATTTATCACCACCCCTCTTGACTCGTGTCTCTGACTGCCTCACTGGATATCTGGATATCTGCTCATTTCCTTAAACTGAACCTGTCCAAAACAGAACTTCCCTCAAGTGTTACTACTCCCTTGTCTGTGCCCCTCCAAGTCAATGGCGCTACCATCCACTCTTCCTCTAAGACTCGATGCCTAGGTGTTCTCTTTGACTCTGACCTCTCCTTCCCTCCTCATGTCCAATCAATCGCCAAATCCTGCTGTTTCTATCTCAAAAACATTGCAAGCATCCAACCCTATTTAACACCTTATACGGCAAAGGTGCTTATCCATGCTGCTGTCCTCTCTCGCGTTGACTACTGTAATCCATTTCTCAGTGGTCTTATGTGTTCCCAACTTGCCCCGTTACAGTCTATAATGAATGCGGCGAGGCTCATCTTCCTGTGCGCCCACACTTCCCACGCCTCTCCCCTTTGTCAGTTGCTACTTTGGCTTCCTGTAAGATATAGGGCTCAATTTAAGATCCTGACACTTGCTTACAAATCTCTACACAATGCTGCTCCCACCTACTTATCCTCACTAATACACAAACATGTCCCGTCTAGTCCCCTGCGCTCTGCCGGAGACCTACGTCTAACCTCTGTTCGTACTCCTACCTCTAATGCTCACCTTAAAGACTTCTTTAGGGCTGCACCGTTCCTATAGAAAGCCCACCCCCTCTCGTTTAGACTTACACCCAATCTCCACTCCTTAAAAAAATCTTTGAAAACTTACTTCTTTAGGAAAGCATATCAATTAAACTGTGAACAGCTTTCACTCCCCACACCCTGATTCCTCTCATCAAAACAAAAACTAAGCCCTCAATGAATACTATCCTAGCAACCTACTTTTCTAATTCTACCCTACCCTTACCTTTTGTGTCACTATAGCCCACTCCCTCTAGCATGTAAGCCCTCTGTTCCTGTGCGTCGAACTTGCCTGGTTACAAATACGTATCTGTTAGTTCACCCATTGTACATCCCTACGGTACTTGTTGGCACTTTATAAATAATAATAATAATAATAAAATACAACTTGGATTTCAGTCAACTTTTTATTCAGACATATCTGGTTTACTAGCTGATTCCTCAGTAATTACTCAAAATGGTTTCCAAGTGTCAGACTTAGACTCTACAGGAACATAGCCCCCTGGTCTTAAAGCTACACTCATCTAATTTAATATGCCTAAAATATTATTTTCTCACTAATTTATCTACCCAGGTACAGAAATGCTGGCCATCAGAAAAGAGCACATAAAGCTTATGAACATGACTCATACTTTTTTTTTAATATGCCCCTAAATGCTGGATGTCCAACATAAAAAATGGATTGATTTGCAATTCTGACATTTTTAATTTCTTGTGGGCTTAATGAACTTGTTATTTATGTCTTTGTCAAAATAAATGATTTCCTGTACTACTCCCAATATTTTTTTCCAAATGTAGACAGAAGCGTAAATGCAAGTGTGATCTTGGGAAAACTATAGTAAGCAGACTTGTAATGAAAGGGCAATGGGTACCGATCACTTGCCTAGAATTCAAACTAGTATTTAGTCTTTTGAGTGTGCCAGGAACAAAAACGTAAAAATAGTTATTAGGGGCTTCATGGAAACAAGAAGAATGAACGGAAAGCCAAATATAAAAAGACAATTTAGGGTTGGCTAGAATCCTAAGATCTTGAAATAATAAAAAGAGAAAAAGAAATATAAATTGCGATCAGCTAACCATGTCAGAGACAGTGCTTTGAATGGATTGCTGAACTGCTGATTAACAAGTTCTTTAAGTATCGCAATTTATATTTTTTAAAGAAGCTATGCTAATTACCTCGTATAAGATGAATAGTTCAAGGGTTACTTCTTGTCCCATGACCACTTTATTGATTTGAAATGGTGTGTAGCTCCACCTCTGTCAGTGTTATTGACCTGCCCAGAACAAACTTCTGGGCTGGCTAATATCAATTCTGTGCAAAACTGACCTTTGAAGCAAGCACACACAGCATGCTGGCACCAGACAACCAATGGTTGCATGCTCCCCACTCTGTCTGTCATTCCAGGGGGAGTGATGTCAAACAAGGAGGATCATGATGCAGCAAGAATTTGAACTTGGCGATGGAACAGAGGTAAAATTGGTGGCGATATAGCTAAACTTAAAAAGTTTAGCTTTCTTCTAGATAAACATCCTAATATGTCATCTTGTTGTATTCTTCTTTTGTCTCAATTTTGGATTTTCTTTTTTTGATGACCTTAGAGGCAATAAGTATTGATAGATAAATAGATAGACAGGATTAATGGTTGGTATTTGGGTTCTGTAGATGTTTAATTTTAATGTCATAGGTTTAAGTTTTTTCTAACCTTCTATGTATCATAGCAGATCCTTTTATATGCAGGAGCACTGAATTATACCTATAAAGTGCAAAATCAACCCAGTGCCCTAAAAACCCCAAACAATCCTTTACATTATTTTATTGTCTGGTTCTTCACCAACAAACCAGTATATATTATTACCAGTCACATGTAATGTTTTCATTGAAACATAACAAACAGCATTAGTTTTCATTTTATATAACATACAACATTAGTGCAGGAAATGAACTTATATTTACACAAGCACTTGCAATGCATTTTGAAAAGCATTGTCGTACTGGCCCCTGCCTCTCTGTGGCTTCCAACCCATCTTTGCGATCACTAGATTGTAAATGGAAATACCTGGTATTGGAAAGATTACCACACAGGCTTTGTAAGAGAAGTAATACTACACTGTAATATGTTTAATTTGAAACTCTGTTGTGCATTAGAGACCAACATGAAATAATGAGACACAGATGCTCAAATTAAAACATTAATTGGCATGACAGACATAGGAGATACATGTGTGTTCTAGTATAGAGACTCTGTAGTACTGTGTCAACTGGTACAGTAGATAGAGAAAGGTACTTTTGTGATAAAAAAAAATCAAAGTCATACATTTAATACATAATAGATTATTAAAATTTGCTGATTGACTATTTGTATTGTTTTGCACATTGTACTACAATTTATTAGTGGAAAACCACAATAAAAACTGATTTCTTAAAATAAAAGTGATGTTTTCATTTGGTTAACACACAGAGAGAGAGAGAGAGAGAGAGAGAGAGAGAGAGGTGATTGCAAACTTTCAGAAAATTAAAGGATAAAAGGATAAACATGTATTCCTGACTCTATAGTGAAAACCCACCATTTAGGTGGCTTGCCCCCTCTCTTAGCCCCCTCAGAATGGGTTAAAACTCACCTTATTTTCAGCTCTCCACGGGTCTGCCGGTGCTTCCCCCACCGCCTTGGTGCCATCATAAAAATTGTCAAATTTTTGCCAATCCAATGCTTTCCCATGCGGAAAGCATTGGACTGGCTAAAAACAGCAAGGGGCCAGGAAGCCCCTCCAGTGGCTATCTAAGGAGTGGCCACTTGGAGGTGTCCCTAGGGCAAATGTAAACACTGCTCTCTTAAGCTATAGTTGTTCTGGTGACTACAGTGTCCCTTTAAGATCAAAGTTGCCTTCTTCAGGTTTCATGTCTAAAGATGGTAGATCTTAATCACACAACTACTTTTGCTTTATCTATATCTATTTTAGTGTAAACACAATTTTTCAGGAAACATAATAATTACATATTTCAGGACTGCACTGGATAAAATATAGACAGGGGGTTGCTGTTCACACTTCATTAATCTCAGTCATGTCTTATCCTTATGATGTATATATGTGTATGAGGTATATAAGCAAAAGGGGCACCCTAGGGCAGTCTCTATTAAAGAGTTTTTGAAATCCATTTCCCATGATGCTCAATTGGGCTTAAAGAGACACTATAGGCACTGATATCACATTTAAGTGGTTGTGGTATCTGAAGTACCTTGGTGTTGTCCTTCTGACCAGTATTAAACTGTTTTAAGAATCTCCAACAGCCCTTCCCCTCTATGCTGCTTGAGCAAGCTTGAACAGCAGTGGGCAATGGTGATTGTCTGAGAGTGTCAGCTGACCATTTTATCCTATCAGAAACACCATTGCTAGTATAAATTTGTATGGCTACAAGGAAGTGTGTAATCTTTGTCTTAGCCATAGCGACAGTGAGGGCTGGGATGTAGTGAGCCAGATAACCTCAACAAAAGTTAAACTACTCACAGATGGTTTAACATTGAATCAAGGGACAGTGCTAGGGAACTCTAAGCACTTAAACCAATTATATGAGGTCAAATGGTTATAGTGCCAATAGTATCCCTTTAACACTGGATGTGCAGAATGGGAAGTACAATTCATAAATGTTTGGGCTGTTTTGGCCATCACTGCCCTTTGAACTTCTGATTTACACAATAGGAACATATATAAATATTTTAATCCATGTTTTTATAGATTAAACCAAGTGTATTTAAAGGTGTCAGTCACGTAAGACACTAAATCCCTGCTTTATATTAGTTAATGCTGTGACGGTAGTCACCATCACCAGGAGCCTAAGGTGAACGCTTTATGTAGTCCCCAGATTATGCTTATGTTTTAGTCCACCTGTGCCCATTATAGGGGCAGGGAGTGTTAAGGTAATTGTTTATGGTTACATTTTTTGTGTGCTTTCCTGTCCTGCTGATGATTTTGACCAAGTATGTGGATTTGGCTGCAGAGCCTGTACAGCGCCATGTGTTGGTTGTGAAGATCTTGGAACAGCTATACACAATACCTGAATAGCAAGGTTCATTCATTTTTATATTCAGGTTTATTTGCATATTATGCATATATATTATATATTCTGCAGGCTGGGGAGATATTTCTTGTTAGTTATTGTCTTCCCTATGCCTTTATAAATATGTTATTGTGTTCTTATGAGTGACTGTATGTTTCCCCATATGATTTGGTTATATATATATTAGATTGAATGTGTCACCATAAGTTAAATGTCACATGGATATGGTAAAGTCCTAAATGAAAATAAAGCATGTGTTAGACCCATTGGGAACTGCGTGTCATGTGCGGTTTGTTCAGGTGTCCCAGTAACAGATCTATTGGCTGACTGCTTCGGTCCCTGATTCCTTGGACAAGATAAAAAGAGCTAGGCGTAGGAGCCAAAAGGGACTTTGTAAAGGCAGTAGTTAAAGAGGCAAACCTAATAATAAACTTGCAGTGAGGAGATTAAAATTCATTTCACAGTTAAATGTGTTAATTTATGCTACATGATTAGTAAAGCTCATTATTCTGATAAGGTGAGAGCAGAGATTGGCTAATAAAACATTATGGTACTCCGAAGAATAAGAGATGGAGCGAATCCTTCTCAGTATTCCTTCCTTCAAGTGTTTCCTATGCACTCTTTCTAAGTTACTCACTAGAACTGTAATTTGTGGTAACCCAGCAGTGTAAAAGCCAGCATCTCTGTTTTTATCTAACCATAAACAATTAGACTTGGGTCTGGTGTACTTGGTAATTGAAATATTAAGAGGAAATGAGCTGAAACTCACAGTAACTGAATTAGTGTTTTCTGCCTCCAGCTTTTTCAATTTCAAGTCAGGGTTAGTTTAAAAATGTATTACTTTTTCCTTATTTAATCTTTATTTTTTTTCAGTTTTCCATAAAACTCTAAACATATCACTGAAACTAATCATTTCTCCTTAAAAAAAAAGTCTGCATTTTCTGGTTTTGTATAAGTGTGACTTCAGAGATGTATTATGTTCCATAAATACTTGGAAATATGTTGTAAGTTTAAGTATTTATAGATTCTTTTTACTGCTTTCTGTTTATAGATTTTGCTAATGGAACTGAGAGCTTGTAGTTCCTTGTCTCTCTTTTACCGGCAGAGACTGGGTCAAATACCTTAAATTAGACTGCCCTTTTGTACTCCAAGTTGGATTGAAGAATGATTCACAACTACGCTAAGAGAAAAGTGATGTGTTAAAAAGCAAAGGGTCTTGAGCTTTGGTAGAAGCTGTAAACATATTGAGGATAGTTAGCCAGTGTTCTACTTAAAGGGACACTCCAGGCACCCAGACCACTTCTGCCCATTGGAGTGATCTGGGTGCCAACTCCCATCACGCTTAATCCTGCAAGTGTAATTATTACAGTTTTTATAAACTGCAATAATTACCTTGCAGGGTTAAGTCCCCTCTAGTGACTTTCTATCAGACAGCCACTAGAGGGACTTCCGTTTTCTTAAAACACGAAAAAGTGTTTTAAACTATGCTGGACGTACTCAAGCTATGCATAATGCTTTTGTGGCGAAACCAACCTCGCCACTGGGCACTGGAGGAGCCTGGTCACCAGCCTCCTGCCACTGGACTATGGCCCCATGTTTAACACTGTTCTTTTTCTCTGCAGAAAGGCTGGTTTGTGCCTTTCTGTGGACTGTTAAAGCCATGCTACCCCAGATAGCTATGCCATGGAGCCCAGCCATATACTGAAAGACTGTATGAAAGACTTTGGCTCCATGGCGATTGAACTGTATGTATGTGATCTGAGCGCCATCCAGTAATAATGTGCGCTCAGATCTAAGCTATCTGGGGATAGGTAGAATGTGTATGTTCTATGTGATAAATGTAACAGTATGTAATTGTATGTCTTTTATTGTCCTTTGTCTGCCATGTGGCTAATGGAGTTTTGCCTCTGTCCTTGGAGATAATTG
Source organism: Pelobates fuscus (assembly GCF_036172605.1). NCBI lineage: Eukaryota > Metazoa > Chordata > Amphibia > Anura > Pelobatidae > Pelobates > Pelobates fuscus. The sequence continues at coordinate 143,456,385 of NC_086318.1, forward strand.
GATTACTTCCCAATTATCTCCAGGACAGAGAGGGGGGATTGTGATTTGTGATGCATTGTGGGATTGTAAGCTTGTGATTGGTCAATGCCCAATATGTTTCCCAGTTTCCCATCTGGTCCCCAGGGGGAGTGTCCACCAGGTGGGAGACCTGCATAAAAGCCGGGCAGGTAGCCCCAGTAAATCAGTTCTGCTTGACCCTCAAACAAAGTGTCGTCTCGTTCTTGGGGGGAATTGGATTGTATGCTGTTACAGTGCGACTGCCAGGAGTGTAAACTGTTCGTATGGTTTTTCCTGTTCGGCTGTTTACAGCATTCATGTGTTTCCTGTTCGTGAGTTTGGAGCATTTCCCTGGTTCCAGGTCGGGAGATTGGTGAATTCATGTGTTTGCAGTTCGGGAGATTGGTGAATTCATGTGTTTGCAGTTCGGGAGATTGGTGATTGCAGTAGCTGCCTGTGCATCTGAAAAGGGGAATATCGCCTAAACGGTTTTTAACCTCTTGTGTGCAAAACAGTCCGTTACAGCTTTCCTATGGAGAGGTCTAATGAGTGCACACGGCAATTGCCGCGCATGCGCATTAAGTCTCCCCAGCCGATGTCCGCATGGGCAGAGCCTGACCCAGCGCAGAGGGACATCGGCTCTGGATTCAGTTAAGTCACTGAAGGTTTTTTTTACCCCTTCAGCAACAAGGGATGGGGGGTGGGAGAGAGAGGGGCACTGCAAGAACCTGCAGTGCCAGGAAAACGGATATGTTTTCCTGGCCCTGGAGAGTTCCTTTAAGGCCAGAATAGCCAATCTGGAAGCATAGCTGAATAAGAGAATGATTCAATTTTATCTGGCCTTACATTTGAAATTCACTTCTCACTTTAGTGAATAATCCTGTAAATCTTACACTACTCTGCGATATAACATAACAGTATCATAACTCTAACATTAGTCACTAAATTATAACTAACATTAGTTCAATACAGAAAATCACAGGTCACCTTCTTATTCATTTATGTTATCTTTCCATCCATTTAAAAGTAATGTATAAAAAAGTCAATATTTCCACGTTAGTAATTTTTATCTAAATGTGTGTAAAAGTATGCTTGCATTTGTATCTGAAAAACTACTTTGATATGTATTATATCGTTATCTTAATAAAAAGTGATCTAGATTATGCAAAGGAGTTACTGACATACAAACACATTACTGTAACACCTACTATCACAATAAAAATGAACCTATAAATGGATAGATCTAATATTTTTTATTTTGAAGTTTAACAGGTATTGTATGTAAATTCAATAATTTGCCCTAAAAGCTATAAAAAAAACTAATGACATGAATATTCTTTTGTATTTTTAGACCATGATTTTCATTGTGGTGAACCTCAATGCAGTTGGAGCCCTCTTTTGTGTGGAGACCTGAGGAAGCCATATCTCAATGCCAGCTGGAACGCAAATTTCTCATGCTTTTCAAGATTTCTCCCTTATGGAGCTCCAACCTGATTCTTTTTCTGCAAAAGTTCATATCCACTTACCTAATCTGCTATTAATATCCATCCAAGACCCAAACTAATGAAATTACAGCGAATAATCCATTCAAATTTATTAAGATTTACTATTTTCCATGGAAGGGTTTCAGTGAATTCAGAAAGCCACAAGGGCAGACATACACCCAATGTAACATGTGTAGCCCATTTAGCCATTCATACAAACAGGCATAACTATGAAAATAATGGAAGATAGATCTTTTCAAATGTTGGCATTTTTTCTTTAACCTTTATTTGCCCTTAATGATGATAACGATATGTAAAGAACCATACACTATCATATATATATATATATATATATATATATATATATATATATGCTACACAGCCACATAAGCAGCAAACTGTGATGCATTGTTTTCTGACCCCTTTCTGTCATGGCACCACTTTTGGTAAGCACTAACTACTACATACCAGCCACAGGCCACAAGACTTGCCATTTTGGAGATACTCTAACCAAGTCATCTAGCAATCACTGTGTGGGCCAGCAGATCTTTTTGCATGCACATTGTTACTGCTTCTAACACATAAAATTCAAGAACTGACTCTTCACTTGCTGCCTAATATATATGCCATCCCTTGAAAGGTATCATTATAACGATACTATCAATGTTATTCATTTCACCTGTCAGTGGTTTTAATGTTGTGGCTGAAAGTGTTTATATATATATATATATATATATATATATATATATATATATATATATATATAAACTCCTGGGAGCCCGGGAGCCCTGCGTACCTCTGCGACCTGAGTGCCCATCAGCTATGTAACGTGCCCGTGCTGTATACCCTCCAGGGCTGCACTGAAGGGGCCCATCGGGTGGTCCATGCTGTTAGGGCCAACCGATGGCAAGTAGTTTCCAGGGGGCCCAGTCATCGCTGCGGCGCCTTACTAGCGCGACCGGGTCCCCTCTCTGATGATGTCAGAGCTGGGAGGAAGAGACAACCCTGGTCACACCCTCTCAGCAATCACCAAGAGCCGCGCCGGAGGAAGAAGGGGAGGAGGGAGTCAGAGTGGGAACTCTGACTTCCATCAGACTGAGTCACTGGACCCCAGGAAAAGTCACCTTCCTGCACCTAAAAGGTTGCGACTAAAGATTTTGCATGTATGTCTGTATGTATGTATGAATGTCTGTATCTGTGTGTATGTATGTGTCTGTGCGTAGTGTGTCTGTGTGTATGTGTATGTGTGTGTGTTTGGTTATATATGTGTGTTTGTATGTATGTGTGTCTGTATGTATCTATCTGTGCCTGTATGTGTGAGTTATGTGTGTATGTGTGTCTCTGTATGTATGTGTGTGTGTGGGAGGCCAGGGTAGACGTATGGAGGGGGAGGGGGAGTGAGGGACCCCATGGCTTCTAGTTACACCTCTGGTGCTGGATGTGTGTGTGAGTGGTCCGGTATGTGTGTGAGGGGTGCTGAGTGTGTGTGAGAGGTGCAGTGTGTGTGTGAGGGCTGCTGTGTTTGTGAGGGGTGTTGTGTTTGTGAAAGGTTCTCTGTGTGTATGCAATGGGTGCTGTGTTTGTGAGGGGTGTTGTGTTTGTGAAGGGTGCTGTGTTTGTGAGGGGTTCTCTGTGTGTGTGAGGGGTGCTGTGTGTGTTTATGAGGGGTGGTGTGTGTGTGTGTGTGTGTGTGTGTGTGTGTGTGTGTGTGTGTGTGTGTGAAGGCTGTGTGTAACTGTGTTGCTACAGGCCCTATATATTTGGGTATTCTTATAGGAGTAAATAAGCATTTAAAAAAATATTATTTAAAAAAATATATATAAATATATATATATATATATATATATATATATATATATATATAGTTTTTTTTTATATATACATAAATAAACTTTAAGTCCCCTCTCCTATCTTTTTACCTTTTCCTCAGGGAGGGGGACATTGCCCTGGTGGTCCAGTGGAGACAAGCAGCTCTAGCCTGCCTCCAACTCCTTTAGCTTCAGGCAGAGTTCAGTCCTTTTGCAAGAGCCTCGGAGCACTCCACACCGGAACATGAAGGTACATAGCAGGGCTGACACTCAAATAGTGCCGTCTCTGCACGGGCCAATAGGGTAGATCCTGTGATATACCCTGCCGGCCCTGGCCCATGTCTATCGCTGCCCACGGGGCTATTCTGTGCCCAATGGCTAGTCTGGGCAACATCCAGAAGAGATATATGAAACATAGTTTTTCTACCCATTGCTCTGAAGTGTGCACAATGGTGATCTCACCCTTTTTAATTACTGTGTGATTTTTTTTTAAAAGGCAAAAAATTGGAGATGGGAGGATACATTTAATGGATTTGGAATAGGTGGAAAGTAAGTGCATTTTTTACATGGTTTTCTATTGATTTTTAAGGATTTTCATTTACCATCATAAGTATATTTATTTACGTTGTGACACTTTGGTGTTTTATTGGTACTTGTTTATTTTTAATATTATAAATCAGGACTAATTAGGAATCTAGTTTGAGTAAATTTTCTTTAGTTCCACTTGGTGTGTAGAAATTATTAAATATAAAATATAGAATATATGTATTTTTTTATTTTTCTCTCTTTCTTTTTTTAATATATTATTCCTATTTAATATTATATTTTGTATACATATAGGGTATCTTAAGAAATGGTACGTAATATGTATAGGTACACTTAAACGGAAATGGGGAAATTGTGGATAAAGTGCCAAAAATGCCTTGGGCACACGTCACATCACAAAAATGCCTTGGTCCTTAATTATGGGTCCTTAAGCAGTTAAATAAGCATAGGCATCTTGACAGGTGTATAGTCGCCATTTGGGCAGTCGGAATCCAGGACAAACCACCCCCATATCCTAACCCAATAACACACAGACACTAAGTATTATGGGGAAATTTGTCCACAGCTTTATTAACCAATAATTAATAATAATAATAATAATAATAATAATAATAATAATAACAATAATAAATTAACATATATAAACATGGGTCATTGCCCCCCATACTCCGCCCCCTCGCATCCTGTTCCTTCGGCTACCATACAAAAGGCAATGACCCCCATATAATAACACCTATACATATTTATAACATATTTATAACATACACCAACATTCCAAAGTGCCAACCATCCATTAACCACGGCAGGGGTATACCCGGATACCCCTGCCCCACCAGGTTCTGAGTCACCTCCAGGACTCGAAACCTCTCAACCACCGATGACCACAATCTGTTTATTCCACCTCACGTTCATCCAGGGGAGCCTATTTCCTCTCCTTCGGCTCCCCGTCCCGCCACAAGCTCAGACCTTGACCCCTTAAGCTGTCTGAGCTCCGCCACCCCGAAGAAACAGAGCCATCCGTATACCATCCTGCCAACCCAAGTTGAGCAGGTCCAAACCCACCTCCGAGAGGTGAACACCATCCGAGCGGTAGTATCCTGGCAACCCTTCCTCCAGCTCAAGGTGCCTTACCACCATGCCCCCTACCTTCCGCACAAAGCTTGCCATCAAGCTATTCACTTTCTTCCTGCACCTATCCATAGCCACCGGATCCCGAGCGTGCCGCCACCGGCGCCTCGGGACAATCTCCGACCAAACCAACATGACCCCCGGAAGCAGGCCCCTCAACCTATTGATGTCCTGCTTCATCCACTTCACCAGCCGGCGTTGCGGCGTAAGGCCCAGGTCATTACCCCCAATATGTAGGACCAGTAAGTCCGGCGTGTATCCCGCCGCCAGCATCCCAAACAGTTTACCACAAACATCCCCCCAGCAGAAACCCCGATACCCAAACCAGCGAACTGCCAACTGGCCTCTCGGAAAACCCAGCTGCTGGCCTTGCGCTCGAGCTGCGGCCCTCCTCTCGGCCCAGAAGACAAACGAATGGCCCACGATCCATGCCTCACGCCCTGGGGGGAAAAAACAAATGATGAGGGAAGTCCGACAGAGACCCCCACCCCAGCCCAAATAACACAGTGAACCATTTCAGTACAGCCAGTTACAAGTCTCTTATTCCCTATTTTTTTTTTTTTTTGCATAAAACGGTTCCCAATTTCATTACTCCAACAGACCCAACCGGACATAGGAACGGAATCTTACCGATTCCCACCTCCCGATCCGCTTCACCACCTCGTCCCCCAATCCCAACCGAGCCGCCTCCGTGGCAGCCCCAATACGGAACGAGTGCGTTCCAAATCGTTCAGCACGAAGCCCCAACTTGCCCAAGCCCAACCGAAAAACTTTTGTGAACTGAAACCGAGAGAGGGAGGATCCGTCGGCATGCACCAACAAGGAACCCCCCATCGCTGGCCTCCGCGCCAGGTACTCTGCCGTAGCAGCCAACGGGCACAAAGCCGAGCCCGGCAAGGCCCCCAGTGCCACGTCCCGGCCCACGCCGCGGACATCCGTTTTGGATCTGCCGAGGTGCACCACCACCTTCCCATCCAAGACACGAACCCCCGAAAATTGCAGGCCCCCTTGCACCCTCTTATTAGCGCTCATCAGTTCCCCAATTCGGAATGCCCCAAAAAACGCCAAAATAAACGCCACCTTGAACAGCGAAGCCTCGAACCCATCGAAACAGATTTTAGGCAATAAACCCACCAAATCCCCCAGTAGTCGAACCGACACCGGGCGCCTGGTATCCGGCGACCTGCGTCCCTTGCGATAACCCTTCAGGGCCTGCCTGATAATGAAGGTCTTAGTAAAGTCCTCCTTCCCATGCCATCTGAACCAAAATGCCATCGCCGCCATGGACCTGTCCACCATGGCAGGCGACGCCCCTTTTGCCAGCAACTGACAGGTGTACCACAGGAAAGCATCCCGCAGGGCCTCCCCGCTGTCCATGGCCAACCCGTCCAGCGACCGCTCCCACAAGCCCCAAACCTTACTGTACGAGGCCCAAGTGGCCGGCGCCAGGGAAGCCTTCACAAGTCCTCCAAGCAGGATGTTCCCAGCTGCCAAATCTCGTCCGGGCAAGCCTGCCCTTCCTTCGATGCCCCCGGCGCCACCAGCCAGAATCGGGACCACTGAAAACGAGACAGAGCATCAGCCACCTCATTCAAATAACCGGGAACATGCCGCGCGCGAAAAACAACATTCCGAGACATACACAGCAATACCAGTCGCCTAAGCAGCCTAACCACCGGCCTTGAGGCCGCAGACTGACGATTCACCGCGTGAACCACCGCCATGTTATCCGAGAAAAAGACCACTTTCCGATCACGCAGCCTGTCGCCCCATAGTGCCATCACAACGACCAACGGGAACAACTCAAGGAAAGCCAAGTTGCGCATAAGAGGGCTCGAACCCCAAGAGTCCGGCCACCTCTCCGCACACCAGCAGCCACCAAAATATGCCCCAAAACCCACGCTGCCCGATGCATCCGTGAAAAGCTCAAGCTCGGCCGACGACTGGCCCTCCTGCCGGAACAACACCGTCCCATTAAAATCCCGCAAGAAGGCATCCCAAATGCCCAAGTCCGCTTTCATGGCCGCCGACACCCGGATGAAATGGTGCGGGGACCGAACCCCCGCAGTAGCGGCCGACAAGCTGCGACTGAAGACCCTTCCCATCGGAATGACCCGACACGCAAAATTGAGCAGCCCAATCAAAGACTGGAGCTGCCGCAGAGTAACCTTGCGCGCCCCCGCCACAGCAGCCACCGCCCCTCGAAGCCTGTCCAGCTTATCTCGGGGCAGCCGACATTCGCCCAACCCAGAGTCAATCTCCAGACCCAGGAAACTCAGACACGTGGTCGGGCCTTCAGTTTTATCCGCCGCCAGCGGAACCCCGAAGTGGCCCGCCACCCACTCAACCGTCCGCAGCAGGCGCAGGCAATCCAAGGAATCAGCCGGCCCCACGCACAGAAAATCATCCAGATAATGCACAATAAAACGATTCCCCGCTTCCACCCGTACCACCCATTCGAGAAAAGTGCTAAATTTCTCAAAATAGGAGCACGAAATGGAACAACCCATGGGCAGGCACAAGTCCACGAAGTAGGCCCCTTCGAAGAAACACCCCAGTAGGTGATGACAGTCCCGGTGGACCGGCAGCAGCCGAAACGCGGCCTCAATGTCCACCTTCGCCATCAGAGCCCCACGCCCGGCCCGCCGGACCAGATCGACCGCCCGGTCGAAAGATGCATATGACACCGAGCACAAGTCCTTATGAATACCGTCATTCACCGACTCCCCTTTCGGGTACGAGAGATGGTGAATGAGTCTAAATTTACCCGGCTCCTTCTTGGGAACCACCCCAAGTGGAGAAATCCGCAGGCCTTCCAGCGGAGGCACTGCGAACGGGCCCGCCATGCGGCCCAGCCCGACTTCCTTGCCCAGCTTCTCCCTAACCACGTCCGGGAAGTCAGCCACAGACTTCAGGTTGCGCAGCCTCCCCGATCCCCCCTCCCGCTCCTGAAACGGAATAAAAAACCCCTTCGCAAAACCCGCCAGGAGCACAGCGGCATCCGCCCTGTTATCGTAGCGGCTTAGCCATGGCTCCATCGCGCTTAGCCTCACTGGGGTTAAGCCCAGGGGAAGCGGATGCACCCCCTCCCCCGGCCGCGACAGCAGCACCGGCGCCACCGGACTTCCCCTTCTTGAAGCAGCGGTTGAGCCCATGAGCGCCTCCGCAGCCGGAGCACTCGTGCTTGAAACGACAGGTGGTCCCCCATTTGCATTGGCCCTCATTATAGAGCCAACATAAGCCCTTTGGTAAGGTGGCCGACGAGGCGGACTGCCCCCTAGCGCCGGCCGAGTTCTGAAAGGGCTGCGCCTTTTGCGCCATCATTAGCTTCATCCAGAGCGGCAGGTCCATTTGGTCCCACCGCATACCCGGGTTAGCCGCCAGCCGCTGCCTAAACTGCTCGTCATACCGCCACCACGCCAACCCCCCGTAAGTCCAGTACGCTTCCCAAATGCCATCCAAATAGCAAAACAGAGAGGAGCATAACCCCGGCGATTTCTCGCCGAGCACGCTAGCCAGCACACAAAAAGCCCTCAGCCAATTCCCAAAGGATTTCGGAATCTTGCGATACCGCTTCCTCTTCTCCTCCTCCTCCTTCTTCTCGTCCTTCTTATCCTCCTCCTTGAGGTCTATAAAGTCCTCCAATGGGAGGAGGGAGAAGATCTCACAGAACTCCCCCTTCCATATCTTATCCTTCACGTCCTGTTTCAAATGAACCCCCAGCGGGCCCGCAAAAGACACATACGCGTGCTGTCTAGCCGCGTCGGGAATACCCCCGGTCAACTCAGCCCGCTCGCTCCCAGTCTCCCCTACTTCCTGCGGCACCACCATGTCCCCGCCCGAACTAGGCCCTGTGGAATTCCCAACCCGAGAGCCCGTAGCCACAGCACCCGGAGCCCACACCTGACCAATGCCGCTAGTGTCACCCCCCGCCCCCAATGAGTGGAGTAGTGCCTGAAGTGTGGTAATTAAAGCGCTAGAGTGTATTGACCCACTGGACTCACCGGCCAAGCCCCCCGACACCGGAACGGTGGGGGCTGCAGTGCAGATCGCCCGACATCCAGGAAGAGGAACTTCCGCTGCTGTCTCGCCAACCGGTTAGCCCACCCGGTGACCAGCCTGCGAGGAGGCGGAACGGCTCCGAGATCTAGGACAAGGAGAAGAAGTCCTGGGTAGGGTGTAACAGATATCAATACCCCTCCCGTCACGACCCCGGGAGCGCCTGCTCTGTACCGAAGCCTCCCGCTGACCTCTACCACCACGTGGCACCCGGTAACCCCTGGGGCTACGACTCCTCCCGTCTCTACCAGTAGGCCGCCCCTGCCGACCATACCTAGGGGCTGCCGCACCTTCCCCTGCCGAGCTGTCCGAGGGGGAGCAGTGCCGACCCGACCTCCCCCGCGCCTCCCGGGACCCCTGAGATCTAACGGGTGAGGGACTGTCGCTACAACTCCCAGGACCCGGGCCCCCCCGCCGCCCGACCACTACTGAGGATCCCAGTCCCCAACCTCCCTTATTCCTCCGCCTGACTGCCTCCGGAACCCCTTTTCCCGCGCCTACCACCACCGCCCCTTTACCTTTACCCCCCTGCTTACCAGACCCCGACAGCCCAGACCTACCCACCACCTCTACGGGGGACCCGCTCTCTGACCTGGCCGCATCCCGAGACCCCCCCCCGCCCCTGGAACTCACTCCTTTCGATCCACATTTACGCTTAGGGGCCCCAGGACCCTCCCCCCTTAGGACTGTGGCCTGGGCGCCCCCCACCGGCCTACTCCCGCCTCTCTCCGTGGCAGAGCTCCCCCTAACGACCTTCCCGCCAAGAGGGCCCCGGCCGGAGCCCCCTGCACTTGCCTGTTGCCTCCCAGGCCGGCCATGCGGTCTCCCGGATCCAGCCTCGTCATCCTCGTCACTCTCCGATGGGGGGGAAGCCCTCCCAGACCTCCCCTCCGTGGGTCCTGCAACACCAGGGGGCCGCCCGGCCACTTCCGACCCGAAAGCAGCAGCGCCCCCGTCCGCGACATCCTTCTGCCGCCGAGTGCTCATCCGAGGCTCCGTCCGCACGCGGGGAGGCAAGGCCTCGACCACGCGGCTCCCGGGCCTGCTGCCGGTCGCAACCGAAACCCCACTGCTTCCGGGGACAACTTCACCGGGCCCCGCGCCCGGGCTTAGCCTCCTCGGGGGCCTCCGGGCCCTGACCGGTCTCCCGCCATCACCGTCCCGATCCGCCGCCTCCGCCAGGGCAGGGCCGAGCTGTGCCCGTAGCCAGTCCACACCCTGATGCCGTGCTGCCGACCTGATCCCCTCCAGCAAACGCTCCACGTCGTCCATTGGCCCTGCAGAGGAGACAAAAGAAAATCCGACCAAGCAAAGTCCGCGCACACCGAGGTGAACACAAACTCAACCAGGTAGAAAGTTAGAATGACTCACCTAAAATGGCTGCTCATTTAAATAGCCAATCCTACTTACCCATAATTCCAACCCTTGCTTACTTCCTCCTAAGCCCGCCTCCTAACCCCTGTCAAGGCCTTTTTCCGCTTAGCTGCGCTCTAGCTACATGGGGCTACAGGAATAGTGTAAAGATAACCTTTTTGCTTGTCTTTTGGATATGTATTTTGGATGATAGCTTCAATAGCCATTGCTGTCACACAGCAGTAGTGGGATTTCTGTCCACTCAGGGCTTATTTCTGTCAAAATTCTTAATAAAAGTGAGAAGTGTCAGAAATTTAACATTTTAGAAGAATAGCTGAACTGGAAGCATAACTAACTTAGAGAATTATTCTAACAAAGCTATTTTGGCCTAAAGCGGATCTGTCACTTTCTAGTATATCATAAAGCTACATTCTTTATGAAATACCGATCCTTCAAATCCCAATGCAATCCAAAGATACCTTAAGTTCCTTAAAGTTTAGACTACTTTGTCTTATGGGCAAGCCTGAGGTTGACAAAAGGCAGAGCTGTGCATTTATTTTTTGTCTAATTCAAGCAGCCGTCAAAGTGGGATTCAGGCATAGATCTTGTGGAGGCTCCCATGGTCTTGTAGGATCCTCCATAGATCTCCAGTGTTGTACTCTTGTGGCTCCTGGCAAAATGAAGCACCAGGAACTGAACTGAAGATGACCAGCAGGAAGACAATGGCAGGGGTTGCAAGAGACAGCTCCAGGTAAGTAAAACTTACTTCCCCTTGTATCCTGCAGTCACTGAACCCACAAAGGGTCTGTCACGTTCCCGAAATTTGAAATCCACTTTTAATTCACTTTCCATTTTTAACAATTTTCACTTTTGCAAAGGTGTATATATGTATTAGAGTCTTAGAAATCTTCATCATGTTTCAGTATGAACAGATTTGACTGCAAACAGATCCTCATATATGGTTCGATATGTACGCCTTTAAGGGAGCAGAGTTATTTTTTACTAACCCTGTGGTAACCTGCGGTGAACACAACCTATCTCTTCCAACTTTTTCATGTCTTATACATGAAAGTCAGACTTTTCATCATGTAGATATCTGTATGACAGATCCTCTGCTTCTGATTTTCTTTCTTGGATGCTCCAATTCCTTTCTTCTCTTTCCATTGACTTACACGTGTGGCAGTAAATCAAGTTCAAGTTCCCTAATAAGAATAAGTTTGCCTGCTATGTACAGTATACCCTTTGTGTTCCTCTTTTGGAGCAAGGAGGGCAAGCCATAGATCAGTTCTCAAGTAGTTTACCATTACATTGGAACACTGCTTCGCTTTGGAACTCTGACTATATGTTTCACATTTAAACAGTATTTGTCACATTGTAATTTGTAGCTGGCAGGTTAGAACATATTATTTTGTGGCACCATTGCGTTAGAAAATGCAAAGCATGCTATTTATTTTTATTTTGTGGTGCTTCATGGCCTGGATTTCTACTGCTCTTGTATTGAACTTGTATTAATCCTGATACAGAGGTTTTAAAAAAAATAAAAAAAAATTCATGTAGCAATATTTATCTATGTATTAATAGACCATCAGGTAAAACCAAATAAAGGGGATAACAATCATGGTAATACAACACAGAAAAGTAGGAATTATGTCCAGATTATATTATTACAAATAATAATATACTTTATTGGAAATAGAAGAAAAAGTGTATTAACAACAACAGTGCAGAACAAAACTGTGAATAGTAGTAGTGTGAAGTGGCTCAAGCTATTTTAAAATGTATAACTCAGGTGCATCACAGACTATATCCTTATAAAACAGCCAATCAAATCCCAAAGTCAAAAGTAACTCCGATCCAGGCACAGAGAAACTGTATCTAAAGTAGGACCGGGGCAAGGGTTTTTGCCACTCTAGGAAAAAGAAAATGTGCCCCCCTATGTGACGTCACAATGCCCCACCCATATGATTTGCCATATAAACTAACACCAGTCCTGCACACAGTGTGTGTTTACATTAAAAAGCCTGCGGAGACGGGCTATAGACACCAGATCCACTACATTAAGCTGCAGTGGTTCTGGGGACTATAGTGTCCCTTTAATGTGAGGTAAATTAGAGATTAGTGTCACAAATAATATACTAGATTGCCTATTTACAACCAGATGAGGATGATGATGGGCTCTGGCTGCAGTCTGGCTCCACTGGTCTGGTGTAGAACATGCTCTATGGCGTGAACGTGAACGTGAAGCAGCTCCATTTTTGGGGTCCCTTTCACAGCTCTGGGCCCCCAGGGCTTGACGATGAGTATGCCCATATGGCCCACCCATAACTCCACCTACATGTTCCACCCATGAGTTCGCTCACAGTTACGTGTTAGTGTAGAGGGTCTAAATTGTGTGCTTATGGAATGTAGTATATAGGGATACCACTTTGTGTAGGTGATGCTGTGTGTGTGTGTGTGTGTGTATGTGTGTGTGTGTAGTGGATGCAGTGTGTTTTTGTGTAAGGGATAGAAAGCAGTGTGTGTTTGTGTGTAACGGATGTATTGTGTTTCTGGTTGTGTTTAAGGGATGCATTGTGTGAATCTCTGTTTGTATGTGTAAGGGATGCAAGGTGTGTTTCTGTGTATGTAAGGGATGCAGTGTGTGTGTAAGATATGCATTGTGTTTATGTGTGTGTGTAAGAGAAGCAGTGTCTGTTTGTGTGTAAGGGATGCTTTGTGTGTTTCTGTGTATGTGTGCAAGGCATGCATTGTCTTTGTGTGTAATGGATGCATTGTATGTTTCTCTGTGTGTAAGGGAAGCATTGTGTGTTTCTGTGTATGTAAAGGGAAGCATTGTGTGTGTTGTGTGAAAGAGAGAGTTTGTGGGGTAGGATAGGGGCTGAGTCCTACCAGCCCCTTTGGGCTTCTCTTTCCCCCCTTCCTCAGCCTCTCTCCCCTGCCCCACTGTCCCTTAGTGATCTCCCCTGTCCCTTAGTGATCTCCCTGCCCCCCTTTCCTGTAGTGCTCTCCCCTCCGATCTCTTAGAGCTTTCCCCTCCTGTCTCCTAGTGCTCTCTCCTACCCTCCCCTCTGTCCCTTGGTGCTCCCCCAATCCCTTAGTGCGCTCTCCTAGCCCCCCTCCCCCTATAGAGCTCTCCCCTGCCCCTTAGTGGTCTCTCCTCTCCTCCCTTGTTCCTTAGTGGGCTCTCCTCTCCCCCCCAGTGGTCTCTACTCTCCACCACTGCCTCCCTTAGTGTACTTTCCTCTTCTTCCCCCTTTCCATTTGTGATCTCTCCTCTCCCCCCTCCCCCTCAGTGGTCTCTGCACTCCTCTGCCTGCCGTGGTCTCTCCTACCCCCATTCCATTAGTGGTCTCTCCTCTCACCCCCTTTCATTAGTGGTCTCTCCTCTCCCATTACCCTTAGTGGTCTCTTCTCACCCCCCCAGTGGTCTCTCCTCCACCCCCAACCTTTCCCTAGTGGTCTCTCCTCCACCCCCTCCCCCCTTAGTGGTCTCTCCTCCACCCCCTCCCTCCCTTAGTGGTCTCTCCTCCACCCCCCTCCCTCCATTAGTGGTCTCTCCTCCCCACTCCCTCAGTGGTCTCTCCTCACCCCACTTCTCCCTTAGTGGCCTCTCCACACCTACCCATCCCTCCCTTAGTGGATGCTCCTGTACCGCAGACCAGACCAGAGCTCGGTCACGCTACACTGAGGGACTGGCAGGAGGGATAGATGTGCGCTTCCCTCCTGCTGATCCCTCATAGCTTGCACCCCCGTGCCGGTGCCCCCTCATGGACGCGCCGGCCCCGGGCAGTGCTGCACCCACCTGAGGCTCTCTGTAGAGCACTCAGGCGGCTGCAGCATCAGGGGGGCCGGAGTCCCAGGTCCCTTAACCCTGCAGTGGTAATTAATGCAGTTTTTAATAACCTGCAATAATTACCTGCCAGGGTTAACTCCACCTCTCGTAGCTGTCTACCATATATATCAAAACAGCCCAACCATAACAAATGGTGAGGTAAGCAGGAATACTAGTTAGAGAGAAACTGTCCAGCAGGATGATATAAATGCAAAAGTAAAAAAACAAAACAAAAAAAACTGCAAAGAAGAACAGAAAAAGAAGACACAAACAGAGAATCACACGACCATGGCAGACGCTGGAGAAGCTGGGAAGATTGCAGAGAAAGCTTTCTTTTGTTGGGGTGGTGCTAGGTATTATGGATTCACTTATGTATCTGCACATTTACTGGTGCGTGTACCTATATCCATTGACAAAGAGGCAACCCGAAACATTTGCTTTACTTTCTATTGTGTCCATTATACTATTTGTATATATGAAAAAAAAAAAATTTAATCCATCGGAAAAGTTTGTAATACCAGAGTGCCATATTTGCACCCATCGCAATGTCTTTAACTTGTTGGTAAGATAGCAAAATAAATTATTCTACAAAATAATTTCAAGTAAGGTGGTCACAAAGTCTCTCATCAATAAGAAGCCGGGAAAGTTGCTTCTGAACTACAGATGTATAAATGATAGAGTATTGATGTATAAAGTTTAGCCACATCTAGCATGACCAAAATGTCAGTGATTTCAATGTGTAGAAGCCTTAGTTGTGAGGCTGCCCAATGATACCCTGAATGGCTCCTACACACCATAGGCCCACTGTGACAAACAACCAGCCACCATTGACAGTGGATGCCTTACTGCAGGAGTACATGCGCGGATCACTTCAGATATTGCTGGTTGTGTCAATAGAGAGGCAGTCCATCAACAGTGGTAGATGTTTCCAATGATGTCTAATCATCTTGGGAGAAATGTATAGTTATTATTATTATTATTATTACTATTGCTATTTATACATCTAAAATTAGCCTTATGAGGAACCCTCCAAGCACTGTAGTTTGCTGTAGTGGTTATAATGGCTGGAGTACCCTGCTGCCTAAACAACTTAACTTGTCAAACCATTTTACAACCAGCATAAAAGGTCCATCAGGTGACACTCCCCACCTCTTTTCTTCAGCTCTGTGAGCCAGGAGCTCTTGCTGGGAGCTTCATTTAGGCCTCCTTAGTTACGTCCTGCACTGCAAGGACGGCACTGTGGCTGAGAGTGTTAGCTGATTGCTCTAAGCAACAAGCTAGTTTGCCATGATTAGCTCAGAGTTGAGAGCTTTCAGCTTTTACTGAGGCAGAGAGCAGTGGCCAGCAGACCCCAGATAAGAATCCACTTTATAAATGGTTAGACTACTTACACTGGCTAAGGGGCGTGGGATGGCAGGGCCCTCACGGCATCATAATCTTTATTAGTTATGGCATTTTAGGTGCTCATTAAAGTATTCTACTAATGTAAAATGTTTATTCTTTCATGCAAGTTTAAAAGTCTAATGTGTTTTATAGTTTTCATTCAAAAGTGCACTCTTATGGGGGTCAAGGCTATATATTTCCATTTTACAACTCTATTAGTTTTCTTTGCCATACACATTTAGAAAATGTTTTTTGGAGATTGGTGCCTGCGTTTATATTTTGTGTACCTTGTTAGACTAAATACATTTTATGTAGCTGTAAAATATCTATATTTAGCATTTTCATATAGTTATTAATGCAATTCAATATTGAACTTTAAATTGAAAATAATTGACAAATGTCTGTTGTGGGCAGAAATACATGTTATTATGTGTGTCTGGGAGCAATTGCTGCTGTTCCAAGCAGCAAAGCAATAACCAGCAAGGGATATTAAACTTAAAAGATTAATGAAGTGATTACAGCACAACAGGAAAACATAAGTAGCCAGAACCTACACAACTTCAATAGAACCCACACAATTCACAGAGAGTCAATGTTCAACATTGTTCGAAATATTTGAGGTCTGCTAAATCAGATCAAATCTAATGCTGAGTAAAAAAAAACAGCAAAAGCTGCTCTTTGGGAGTTATTATTTAGACACAGTTATTATAAAATAGGCTACTGGGCTTGGGATTCATGACAAATTGGTGTTAACTCCTTAGTGACTATGGTTTTGCTTAGATATCAAGCATTCATGACTAAGGCTGTTTTGGCACTTTTGGTAAGTGGTTGAACTGTGTTTAAAGCTTTCTCATTAAGTGCGCCCACACATATTTTGAGGGGCTGATTGTATTGACATTGGATGGGAAAGTTTGGCTCGACCAAATAATTTTTCCTAAAAATAAAAAAAAAATTCTGCCTGTCCGACACTTGTTCATGTGACAATATTGTTCAGCCGAGTGTCATCCATGGTAATATATTTTAACGGGTACGAAGAAAAGAAAAGTATTGTTTTTTTCACAGGTATTACTAAGGTGAGGTACATGCTACTACTTGTGGGGGTGGACAATGGATTGTCTATCCTTTATTGTTTTATTCATTAGAGCCCTCACCACCACCCTTTAGAGTGCCTCAGGCAGGACAATAGGTACTCTCTCTGAAAATTAATTAGGTCCCCAACCCGCTGCCACACTAGGTATCCCCCCTTTTAAAATCAATATAAGGGTTCCTTTCTACCAACCATTGATGATTACTGGGGCGAGTATAATAGATTATCCTGTAATATTATAATTAGGGCTCCTAACTTCAGCACATAGGTGGGGGTAGGACACTAGGTCCCCTTCGTTTAATGTTATCATTAGGGCCCCCACCCACTTCCACTGGATGGTTACTGCCAGCTGGCATATAGTTTGGATTTATTTTAAATCCGCATCCGAATTTAAACTATACAGGTCCAGATTTCAACAATCTGGTGACATTTGTTCCAGCTAAAATTTGCATCTATTGGCATTTTCAGAGTAGTGTGAAGCTAATGTTCCATTACTCATGCTGTATATTTTCATTGCCAATTTTCATCAGAAATGGAGAATATAGGGGATGCTAAAAGCGAAGAAAAAACCTCTAACAGGCGGTGAATCAGTGCCAATAGGCCTCCTGGTGAAAGGGGGAACCGGGGCGCACACATCGATGCCCACCAAGCGACAACTGCTCCGGTGCATACCAATCACCCGGAGGGCCTACCAGCATGGCGAGAGCGGGAGAGACGGCCGCTCTCCTGCCGCCAGGCACAGATGACACCTCGCCCCACTATCCACGTTTCCCCCCCTCTGGTCCGGTGGGGGTTATCCTGGGCCACCCCCACACGATCCCCACAATAAAAGACAGACAAGCAATTAGCTTACCGGGCCCAGAGGGAAGCATGGCAGACTACAAAATGCACTCACACTGCATCCCTGGCCACAGCATGGGAGTTCACAGAGCTCCGACTCAACCTCATATTTAACTCCTTCTGGGAAAAGATAGAGGCCCTCACTTGGCCCACAGAGCAAGAACCCCCACAAGGAAATACACCACAGTGCACACCATGGGAAAACCCAGAGCCGGGTGCAGCAAACCCAAGGCACTCCTACCTGAGGCCAAGCAGACACATAAAAAGACCCACTTCGACGGATGGGGCCTGGCACAACAATACGAACAGGCGCAGCCTACACAAAGCAAGTAAAGCTAAAGTGTCACCCGCAGCAAGGTGCCTTAAACCGCCTTGCCTACAAATGGAGCTCCAGCATAGACCCGGGACCGGCGCAACCAACAGAGCAAAAATGAGAAAGCGGCACACCACGTGTCCTTCATTAACAGCAGTGGCGGATCACCCATACCCGCTACGCAATAAACTGCAAATGCACCGACCGCAGAGACACACATATGGGTTTGCACACCACCAGCCGAATGGATCGCATACCCACTCGGGAACTTCTCACCTCAGCATATCCGGTCCACGGAGAACGAAGACAGCAGCTCAGAGTGCCCGCACAACGATGAGACGGCAAGAACTACGACAAACAGTACTGGGAGAAAGATTTCAGCCCCAGCAAGGCATCGGCTGACCCTATAGTGATTGGGACACACTGTCAGGCAGGGTACCTAATGCCACTGGTCCTCTGTATGTCTCAATTGGAATCTGCATAGTGGGTGTCGGCATAATGACTGCTGACACCCACCCTTTCTTTATTATGTTTTACTCTCTCTTTTTTGTTTCATGTTCTTATGTTAGCTCACACAGGGGATCTTGGGGGGGTCCCACTCGTAGTCCACTTGCTCAACTTATCATAACTGTATTCTTGTCTAGCTGGTCACGCAAGACACAACACTAACCGTGTGCCTCGTGGGGTAAACCTAGCATGCCAGCTCGGGTCCAGGCTGCTAGAAGCTTAACTAGATAGACATACCCAAACCAGCTGGTTATACGAAATATAACATTAAATGTATATCTCGTTAGTTAAAACTAGCCTGTTTCTGCACAACATGTACCGTTAGACAACTGCAGTATATGTGACGTAGCTAAACTAGTCTTATTCGTATCAAGTTTGTTAACGTAACCATGCTTATCTTGCACTTACTTTTAAAAATGTGCATTATCTAATCATTCCCCATTGTATCTATTGTTTGGAAACCAGCATGCGGAATGCCGTTGGGGTACCGCATACATGCCTGTTAACACCATATGCACTACAAAAATAAAGAATTAAAATAAAAAAAGAAATGGAGAATATAGTGGACTGTAGTAAGTATGGTACTTGGAGTTCCCTTTTAAAATTGATGCCTATTTCTTTAATAAGGACAAATAATCCTAGGCGTATCACACTTATTTCCTGGACTTAAATGCAAAAATAGTATAAGAACCTACTTTTTGCCTCAGTTTAATACATTTATATTAATCTTGGTGACTATAATTTCGGCCACTTAGGGTTGAAATACATTTATGGGTCTTTTTTGTTGTAAAATACTTTTCGGAATTTATGTGTTTCATAGTCTGCTGGCTGTAACGGAGCTCCCTGTACCCCGACTGGGTACCTCCACCAAAGGACCGCTTCCTAGCTGGAACAGGGGACAAACTGCAGCACTCTGCCCTCAGTCGCCGTGGCTTGACTGGGGCCCTGGAACCGCTCCTTCTTGGAGCCGAATGGGGAATTATCTCAAGACACCCCTAGGCACTGGATGACACGCAGTCCTGGGAGCTCTAGTCCCTACAAAGACTTTCCCGATGAATCCTCTCAAAGCTGGAACAGCAGACACAGGAGTAAAACTTCTTTCCGTCTAATAACAGGACGACACACAGTTTTGGAGTGTAAGCTGGAAGAGCATTTTAATGGAGGCACACTGGCCTTTTATGCAGGTTTCCCAACAAGGGTGATGACCAGGTGGACCTTGTTGGGCACAGGGACACAAAGTGTACAAGCCAATAAAAACAATGTAACAATGAATGACACTCCCACATACAGTACACAATCCCTCCCCTCCACCTGTGATATAATTAAGGCAGATAATGTATTAACTTAATTATCCCCAGGCATAAAAAACACACTTTATTACAAAGTCCAATAAGTACCCCAAAATACAACCCCTTATAGCCCTGATCTGGGTGAACAACATATCCAAAAATCACCCAGATCACAGCAGTGGTTCAGAAATTCCATGCAAGTCCTTTATTTGACCGACCACAAACATGGCCCCATGCCAAAAACAGTTCCAGAGAATCAGGGCTTGCGGTCGGTCTAGTTCGGTAGTTTGAAAACAAACAAACTAATGTACAGAGTCAATAGTCTTACCCTGGAGCTTGTTCCCTTCATCCAGACGAATGATCCCACCGAAAAGTGCTCTTCTAACTGGTATAAAACCGAACGCAGGCGATGATGGTAGTCCAGCAGTGTTCGTGAGTTTCTGTAGCCGATTTTAGTTTCAGGAGATTCATGCCCAAACACCGCTGCCTGCGTTCATGCTAACAAGATGGCCACCACCTTGTGGTTGCTTATTGGAAGTGCAGCCACCCATACGAACAATTAGAACACTGCGGTGAGAAACATTCCAAGTTGTTAATAGTTGTTAAGAAGCTCCAGGGTGGTCTCTGTTCGTGCCCTTGTTCGGTAAACGAACCATATAATCCCAATTGCATGAACAGAGACTTTTTACATTATTTTTCACAGGGTCCATAGTCTGTGGGCAGGAGGCTGGTAAGCTAGCTCCTCCAGGAACTCGTGGCAGACTCCGGTAAAAAGGGAGTTTGCCACATTGATTTTTTTTTTTTTTTTGTTCATAATGGTAGAGAGAAGCATGAGGTAGATAAGAAAGACACACTACAGTTTTTGGGAGGAATTTTCTTAGGCAAATATCTGGTAGAAGATGTATTTAGGAGTGGCCTCTACAAGGACTATGGAAGTCCATGCTCAGTAACAGGCGGTCACCGATGAGGGTATATACAAAAGAAATACAGGAAAAAATATTGTGCTTTCTGTTAAAAGATGATAAAAGGAGAGATGCTCACAGGGAAAGAGCAAAAATAGGTTTTGCTCAGTCCATATAATTTAGGGGGTGTGTTCCCCACCAAAGAATTTAGTGTGAGGATCTTCAGAATACAATCTTCTGAGATATAATCTGGCTTTTTGAACAAAGAAGGATTAAAATACCACAGAGCCTTAGGCAGTTTACTAGTTTGGGCCCCTCCCTGCATTCTTCACATAGGGATGGTTAATGGGGCAAATTCCTGGACCACTAAATCCTGTTCTGCATTAAAGAGCTTGGATTTTTCCTTTGAATGTGGTTTTGGAAAAAGTTTATTCCCAGTCAAATAACCTCCTCCAGTAAAAATCTCCCTCATTTTTGTAATATTATTGTTCTTCATCCTATATGTCCTACAGTCGTTGCTGGAAATTGCTGTGCTATTTAGCTGATCCTATTAACATACACAGTATAATACATACTAGGGCCTGACTGGGCATTTTGGGTCATAGCAGCTCAATAGGAAGGCTGTTGACAGAGAGGAGGGTTTATATGAATGCCCTTCAAAGCGGGTATGTCAGTTCAGACTTGATATTTGCGATCGCGTGCATTGCCTGGAAATGACGCATTGCGAACCTCTTCCAGAGGACGTGACGCAAGCTCAGCATGAAAGGACTCCAGAGAAATATGGCCGCAAGATGAGGCTGAGTACTACGTTTCCCACCATTCCCCAGATGAGGTTTGTGATGCGTCATTTCGGGGGGATGCACGCGACCTCGAAAATCAGGAAGTCAAACAGCACACTGGATTCCACTAATGAAGCATGGACTGCTTATGTAAACTGGGACATTCTTTTGAGTACCCACACTTCTGAGGAAGCCCAACCTGGATGAAACGCGTCAAGTTGTACTGGAGCACTTTGTTTTTCAATACTTTATGATATATATATATATATATATATATATATATATATTATTTTTTTTAACAAGTTAACTTTTTCTCTATATAGTCCCTATTTTTTATTTTTACTTTGCTGCTGTTCTACTATCCTGCATTTCCCAGGATGGGATTATACCACCAGAGCCACATACTACCAGAGCAAGTTATTGCTCTGGAAACTGTAGTAGGATAACTCTTCTTAATTATTTTATATTTTACACAAATATACTGTGCCATTGGAGTTCTCTCTACTTTTCTCTGCATGCTAAATGAACGTTTGGAAGCAAATTGCATTGAATGCCCACACATCCTAGATGGGGATTATACCGTCCAAGCGCTACACAGCAAAGCTCTTAGCAGCTCTAGAAAGAGTGAGTTAGTCTTCTATTGGTTAAAATCTTTTAAATTGATGTGATATAATCGCAATATTATTTTCTTTCTGTTTTGTTATGAAGATTTTGTAAGACAAAAATGATTGATCTCCAATATTGTATTTATATATTTCACATAAATTTATTTTTGGCACGGTCAACCACATCTGTTTTTTCACGTTTTGTATTGCAAGCAAGGTTTGGGAATACCTGCTGGTTCACTGCTGCCTTCCACTTAACTACAATAGTGAGTGCCTATTTCTGTACCTTTGTATCAAACACGACACGAACAATGGCTTAATAGGTTTGTTTCCTTTGTGATTATGTGTTCCATTCATGGCGCAAAAAAACAAAAAAACAAGATGCTTGATGGTTTGGGGACAGTTATAATTAAAATAAATAAATGAACAAAATGGATAATTCATAAAGAAATAAACCGGACTGAATATTTAAAATACTGAATGCTCAAAAATAACTAAGCACTCAAAATAGCAAATATTGACCAAATGTAAACCGAACAAGAGTAGGACCTGCCAAGAATGGGGTACATTGACGTTGTGGCAGGCTTATGCAATATATGATCATATAATGTAACTAAACCCCCATTATTTTTTTGCCTAGGTGAGGTGTTTTTAAATAAAACTATTACAATCTCTAAGATTTGAAATCATTGTTTAGTGAATAAGTGAGTGCGCTGGATTGTGTATTTATATATATATATATATATATATATATATTCGTCAAATATTGGAAAGGAGTAGGCACTCACAGGACATTGTTATGAAAAAGTAAAAAAAGTTTAATTGTGCAGCGTCAACATTTCGTACCCACCCGTGTTCCTTTCTCAAGGATTACAATCATTGCAATATCACGTATATACCAAATGCATGTGATTACTTAATTTACTTACTCGATCTGTGTGTATCCCATCACCACGAAAGATGAAACCGGAACCCAAGTGCATGCCGGAAGTGAGTAACTGTCTAATCCCTCCCAAAACGGTGCCCATTTGTTGTAAAATAGTTCTAGACGGGTATATGTGTGGAAAGTGAAAAAGGCATACCTAGAAATAGAAATAAACCATGAAATAAAGTGAGATAGGGAGGCAAGACTTGTTTAAAGGGAAGGAAATATCTTAGAGGGACTGGATAACAAATCTTAATATAAAAATAGATAGTAAAATTAAATGTCTCCATCTTTAAATGTAACTTAGTATGGTTATCTACCCAATAAATTTCTTAGTAACTCCATCACACAGAGATGTGTTCTATGAATATAGGGTCATTGGCTATGGATAGTCATAAAGAGAAAAGTAAATCACTGCTAACTGACTAGGAAACACACGTATTGCGTATCTGTAAATGTATTTATTTATTTATTTATTTATAAAATATTTTACCAGGAAAGATACATTGAGATTTCTCTCGTTTTCAAGTATGTCCTGTATAACTGTAACATTATCATTATCATTGTAAATAGGAGAATTCATATGTATGTGGAGATATATAGTTGAAAGTCTTTATCCAAAAGGTCTGACGCTGTAAGAGCAGACAAGTTTCTATCACCTCCTCTGGACAGTGGTGGTATTGTGTCAATGCCAATTAACTTTAACAGGGTCAGTGAATGTCCCATCTGCAAAAAAATGTTTTGCTACTTGTTTCTCGGTGGAACCATCACAGTACACTGTGTTGATAGCTGATCGGTGCCCTCTTATGTGATCACTTAAGGTTAACTCCGTTTTTCCAACGTAGTGTAGTCCTCACGGGCATGTGATTTTATACACTGCATGGTCTGTCATACAGGTGATATGGTATTTAATATCAAACCGTTTATTGATGTGCGGATGTAGAAAAGTTCTAGTTTGTAACATGTATCCACATGTTACACATCCTGTACATTTGAAACAGCCAGGTTTAAGGGTTCTATTGTGTAACCATTTTGTTTCGTAACAGTGTTTCGGGTCTCTGGATACTAATAAATCTCTAATGTTGCAACCTCTGTTAAAACTGAAAGTGGGATGTTGTTTGAAATCATTAGGTAAAGTCTTACTGCTTGATAAGATGTTCCAGTGTGTTTTAACTGATTTAGAGAGAACATCTCTGAAACATATCAGACTGGTCCCACCCATACGGGCAGTCCAGATCTGAAATGCCAGCAAGTTCCCTCTGCACGAGAGACACAGCAACCCCAGACGATCGTTTCAGCCTTGTTAGGCATCATCAGTGAGGCATAGCTGATATCTCCCTAGGCACCGTGCGCAAGGGGTCCACGTCTGGATTATCCCTTTAAACTTGTGGAGAGCAAAAAAATGGGTTGCAAGAAAATACTGAGAACGGGCAGCAGCTGAAATAGCCTGCCCTTCGGTGGGTCCCCACTCAGTTCTCAAGCTGGTTTTTGCTCATCTTGTGCCATTACAGAGAGAACATCTCTGAAACATATCAGACTGGTCCCACCCATACGGGCAGTCCAGATCCGAAATGCCAGCAAGTTCCCTCTGCACGAGAGACACAGCAACCCCAGACGATCGTTTCAGCCTTGTTAGGCATTATCAGTGAGGCATAGCTGGTATCTCCTTTGGCACCGTGAGCAATGGGTCCACGTCTGGATTATCCCTTTAAACTTGTGGAGAGCAAAAAAATGGGTTGCAAGAGAATACTGAGAACGGGCAGCAGCTGAAATAGCCTGCCCTTCGGTGGGTCCCCACTCAGTTCTCAAGCTGGTTTTTGCTCATCTTGTGCCATTACAGAGAGAACATCTCTGAAACATATCAGACTGGTCCCACCCATACGGGCAGTCCAGATCCGAAATGAGAGCTCTGCACGAGAGACACAGCAACCCCAGACGATCGTTTCAGCCTTGTTAGGCATCATCAGTGAGGCATAGCTGATATCTCCCTAGGCACCGTGAGCAAGGGGTCCACGTCTGGATTATCCCTTTAAACTTGTGGAGAGCAAAAAAATGGGTTGCAAGAGAATACTGAGAACGGGCAGCAGCTGAAATAGCCTGCCCTTCGGTGGGTCACCACTCAGTTCTCAAGCTGGTTTTTGCTCATCTTGTGCCATTACAGAGAGAACATCTCTGAAACATATCAGACGGGCAGTCCAGATCTGAAATGCCAGCAAGTTCCCTTAATTATTAAATGTGTGTATGTATGTAATGTTTGTGTGCGTATGTGATTGTGTGTCTGTGATTGTATGTGTGTGGGTCAGTGATTGTGTTTGTGTAAATCTGTGATTATGTGTGTGATTGTGTGTATCTCTGCGTATGTGTTTAGTAGATAGCTCCCTTATTTCCTGTCCTTAAATATTGCAATCCCACATAAGGATAACAAATAAGGGATTTATCTGCTAAACAACTGAAAATAAGAAAAGGGAGTTTTTTTAATCCTTTAGCTGTTTAGTAGATCATTCCCTGAATTGGTGCCCGTATGTGAGATTTCCATATTTAAAGATACTAAATGAGGGTGCTGTTTAGCAGATAACACCTTATTTGGTGTCCTTAAATATGGCAATCCCACAAAGGATAGCAAATAGAGGAGTTATCTGCTAAACAAAGATTGAAATTAAGAGGTGTCAGCCAGCCCACAACAAGAAATCTGGGTGGCTAATGTGAATAATATGCAAATGTGTAGTCAGATGCCAGCATGCAGAACACAGCATGCTGGCATCAGACAGCCAAGGGCAGCATATTACCCCATCCCCTAGTGAGAAGTTTGACTGCTCCCCCACCCCCTCCTGTTTTGACTGTGGTATCTTATGTGCCCCCCCATATATATTGTTCCTAGAATCGCCACGATGTCTGCATGTGTGTCAATGTGTATCTGTGTGTGACTGTGTTTGTGTGTATATGTATCTGCATGTGTGTATGTCCGTGTATGTGTATATGTGCAGACATCTAAAAATCTCGCCAACACTACACACAAATACACTCATGCATTTCAACGTCAACACTACATACAAACCCCACTATTATATATAACCATACCACTGCATTCAAAAACCACGCAACACACAAATGCATGCTTGCATTCAAACGCCAACACTACATACAAACACACCGCTACATTCACTCACATATAATGCATACAAAAACATGCATACATTCAAACACACAAACACTGCTTAGTGCTAAATACATAAAAAAAAAAAAAAAAGGTTGTTTTTATATTTAAAGTTGAGGGGGAGGGGGCGAGGGGGGGGTGCCAAAAATAGGACCCGCCCCGGGTGCCAAATACCCTAGGTACGCCCCGGGTGCCAAAAATCTCTCTAATGAGACAGAAAGTGGTATTTTTTATATACACCCCTATATGCTTATTAACCCTTAATAGGGAACACATGGAATGGGCAGCAGCATTGCAACCTAGTTGTGTGATACAAAAGTGAATACAAATACAAAGAAACTAGTCTTGCGCTCAAACTCCCATTACTCCTGGGCGGCAGCAATGACCATAGTACACATCAGCCAAAATACTTATAGGAAAAAAAAAAGTTACCTTTCTGCACAACTGTCAGGTCAGCAGTCTTCCCCATGATTGTGATTCCTACTGAACCAGACTGAGAGACCATTTAAAGGCTCAGAAACCCTTTGCAGGCGTTATGGCTTACTTAGCTTATTAGAGTGGGACACTGTGAGCCTAGAATATTGCACCTTTTCACAATATTCTATTTTACTGAGATTGTGGATTTGGGGTTTTCATGAGCTGTAAGCCATAATCATTGCACTTATGACAAATCACGGCTTGAACTATCTTGCTTTGCATGTAATGCGTCTATCTCATATATTAGTTTCCCCTTTTGCGTTGCATTACTGAAATAAATGAACTTTTGCACGATATTTTAATTTTTCGAGTATCACCTGTATATGTGTTATAGACACCTCTGTCTTTATAATTTCCCGTGCTACCTTTAACCCCCTTGTTTGACTCATCTGTTGTTTATAAGGCTTAGAGGGAGCCTTATGTTTTAAGGTGTGTCACCTACTTTCATTTTCATATATAGCTTTTAGTTTGGTTTATTAGCACTTTTTTTTATCCTTTTGTCTACCTAGTATAGTCTGTATGTACACGACAGCTTTGCAACACTTTGATGAGATAAATAAAAAAAAGTTGAACTAAAATATCAATTTTATAACAGGAGGCTTTGTATTTGCTTAAGACTCTCTTTACTAGAACTCCACAGCAGCACATTAACACAGAGAATAAACAACCAATCAGAAAAGAAAGAAAAGATCCCCTCCACACACATAACTTCCTCTTTCTTTGCTGCTCTACATCAAGCACAGGTCAGAGTACCACTACCTCATGCTTTTAGTGGGTTGCTGTGGGATTATTTATTTATTTTCTTATATAGGTATCTCTTCAATTTTGCTGTAAGAATCAGTTTAAATGCAAAGAAATGGGCATTTGTATGTTCAAAGATATTAACAATTTCAAAATATTAAGGAATGTGTTTGTTTTTCTCCAGCATTATTATTGGCCTGTACTATTTCATCCCTTTCTCTTGCTGAGTTTGGATTTGTATATTATTTTTTTTACTGAGCCTGTCAGATCTCTCCTGATGGATTTCCATCCCTGCCTGTACACTCCCCACTTTCTTTCCCCTGTTTGGCTTGTTTTTTCTGTGTGTAGGTTTGCTCGGGGATCGCGGGAGACAGGCTGCTTGCCGCCTCCCTCGATTCGAGCACTGGGATATCACCCTCTGAGGGTGACAAACTTATACTCTGGGGGGGTCTCCTTTCTGGGTGCCTAACCTCCATCCCACACATGCATGTTGGTGCTCAGTGTCTGCCCCAGCTACAGCACCCAAGATTGTCTGTAAATTTCATCAGCTTGCGCCCTGTTTCAGATGGCCTCTGTTTTGAGCCTGGGCCACCATAGAAAGGCCCCACCTTGCCCCTAGATCGGTGGGGCGCCCTCAGGCTAGGCCATCCGAAGTTCTCAAACCTTGGCACGACTCCTGCCTTGGACGGATGACATCGTATCGCAAAACTGCACCCTGGATACGTCTGTCATTAGTGAAGGGGACTTATGTTCTATATGCAT
This sequence comes from Pelobates fuscus, assembly GCF_036172605.1. Lineage (NCBI taxonomy): Eukaryota > Metazoa > Chordata > Amphibia > Anura > Pelobatidae > Pelobates > Pelobates fuscus. The sequence goes on from NC_086318.1 coordinate 143,484,356, forward strand.
ACTAGGCATCGATAAAACGTCATGGTGCACTAAACAAAGTTAGCTGTTTTTTTATTTTCTTCTTCGTATTGATGCCAGGATTTCGGACCTCAAGTTCATAGAACTAGGTCCCTGGACCGAGGGCTTATTCCGGTGGGTAACCAGCTTCAGAATTTCACGATCGCATGGACCTAGATGACCCTAACTATACCCTCTCTTCAGGCTGACGAGCGACCCATCTACCCTACTCGGGTTTCCTGGATGGGGCTGAACTTCAGCTGGGTGATACAATCCAGCCATTTGGTCTACTCCACTCTCGCCCTATATGGACAGCGGTCCCAGGGGTTGACTCCAAAATCCGGACCCTGTCCCACATGGACTGATTCTTTTGCTCATTTTCTTCTACACCATCCTTCTAGTTCAAGTGTTGTTGGACGAATTTACACACTGCCATAAACCCCCTGATTCTGTATATTACTGTTTTATTTGCCAACGTTGCTGCACCCTGTGGAACAACCGGCTACATCTTGTCCAACTGTATACCCTTTGATTCAAATTCGACCCTTGGTGTTCCACCAAGCGGCTAAAACCAGTGATGGCTCATCTTCAGGTCTAAATACCCCCATTACTTCATGAAGTAATGCCATCACTCTTCTACGACAATTCCTTCGGACGCAAATCTCAACCTCTGTTTATGCCCCCTTGTTCGTATCTCGAAGCAGCACAGTCTACTTAGGAACTCGACCCTCACCTCGCCCCTCGAGTGGGGTTCTTGTTTTTTTTTTATTGAGGCGCCCTTAAGAGTTCTTTGTCTACCACAGTCCCGGGTTCCTCAATCCGCTTCGAGTACTGGAGACATCTAGAGTGTGACTGGGTGCCCCTCCGCGCACTAGCCCATGTGGTGGATTTTTTTTCTCGGATGAAGACCATTCACTGCTTAGATCAAAGGGGAATGGATGGACTCCATTTGGTCCTGTCCTGAGCTTTATCATGGGCTCTGATGCGGATCTGAGGTTGGAGAACTGCGGGCACGACCCTTGGATGATAGGAGAAGCCGCCTACTACTTCAAGATTCAAATAAGCATGGCAGTTTCTTACGCAAGCCCAAGCCGCCGGTGCCCTTCAAACTATTAAGTTTGGTTGTGTATGGATTATGTTTCGACATTACTATACATCAACCGTTTGGACGGAACCAGGCCACGGTTTCCCAAGTACAGCGACTCTAATGACAGATTGAGGTGTATCCGCACTTTGAGGATCAGCAACGACTGGCATCTTCTTCGACCAATCTACAGCCATATCTTGCAGTTGTAAGGTCTTTTTGGGATTCATTTATTGATCTCCCGGATTATTAACCAGCGACATTTGCATCATTCTAGTTGTTGTCCGAGCGTTAAAACAGCAAATAACGAAGCCTCCTGTCGTTATACAATTGTAGCTTATACTAGCAGGCTCATCGGCAAACGTCCCAGCAAGCTCAACCCCCTCTAAGTCACTCGAAGCTCCTAAAACATCATATTCGTCTGCCTTGGAGGCCGAAGAACCTATGGAGATTGGCCTGGTCTCATTCCGACAGTCACCCAAAGTAAGGGCGAGAAGGAGGGCTCATGGACTGTGCTTTTACTGTGGAGAGAGGGGACATTTCATCTCCTTTTGTCCTATTCACCCACCTAAGGTCTTGCAATAACCTGTCGTGGAGAAACCAGATACTCCTATTTCTATGGTTGCTTCAGCATCGAAGAAGGCAAGTACCACTGCTACTGCTTGTACTGTCGATAATGACCCTCCTACAGCTGTTGCTCCTGGAGTCCTGCAAGAACATGTCGTGGAAAAACCAGATACTCCTATTTCTAAGGTTGCTTCAGCTTCGAAGAAGCCAAGTACTACCGCTACTGCTTGTCCCGTCGATAATGACCCTCCTCCTGGCTGCACCTACGCTTCTGATGGGACTCTAGTCCGTAAAGAGAACTTGCAAATCTTTGAACTGACACTATATGCTATGAACTCTGCTCCTGCTGGTAGCGCCAAGACTAGAAAATCTAAAAATAAACCATCCTAGGGCATTTTTGAGGGGAGGGTAATGTCATGAGCCACATCTGGACTTTTGTTCTTGGGTCTGGCTGGGATTGAACCTGGGACCCTTGCATCCCAGGCAGTGAACTTATCTTTAACACCACACATCTTTGTTGTTTTCTGTGTCTCCTGTTTCCTGTTATGTCTGAGTCTCTACTCCTGGATCGTTGAACACCTGTTCCTGGTTTCCAGATAAGTGGCAATTATCCACCAATTTAAACTCTGCCTTGCCTCAGCCTCATGGTCAGATTGTTTGTTCCTCTTTGTGAATATTTGCTGTACGTCTGATTCCTGGTTTGGATCTCTGCCTGTTTCCTGTTTCTGCCTATTTGCCGCCTGTCCTGACCTTTGATTACATCCACGACTACTCTTTTGGATTATCCTTGCCGGTACCACATTCTGGAAGCACTGTGTCTTTACAGCCTCAGTGCACTATCTCACAACCTTGGAGATTTCTACCTTAAGTCTCATTGGTTTGTGTTACATTGCAAAGGGTGCTTTAACTCTGCAAGTCAGACTCCTCATCAAGGTAAAAACCCCTGACAGTATGTATACAACTCTGCTTGTTCTTTTGGCTTCCTGTCGCTGGTTCATGTTACCACTACTTACTTATAGGTTGGGATCTCTGTATATTTTGGTAATATTGGTTGATACACAAGTGGCCTGTAGGTTTTATCCAGAGTACATTTCATTATCTAACCAGACCTTTCGATTCTGTTTTTCTCTCGTTTCAGTTTACATTCCGTCCGTGGTCTCAGGTTTGACATTTCTTCTCGGATAGAGGACATCATTGCATTCATTGGATTCTAGGAATTTGGTTTCTCTTCAGTGTTTTTTTCTGCCTTTTGTTTCTGTTTTGTTGCAGCTTGAAAGATGAAGTTGTGTGGGGAAGGAGCTTTATTGTATCTAACCTTTTCTGATTGGTTGTTTTTTCTCTGTGTTAATGTGCTGCTATGGAGTTCTAGTAAAGAAAGACTTAAAGCGGCACTGTCATGGCTGAATCCCGTTTCTTTTTTTTTATCCAGCCTCCACTACATCCAATTGACCCCTTAGTCACCCCCAAATGTCCCTAAGCCCCCCAGATTACCTCTTTTTTAATCTTTATTTTCTGCCCCGATCTATATTCAGGGCGACGCCATCTTTGTGTGGGTAGAGGAAGTCCCTGTGGGACACGTCATCTGCCCACACTAGATAGCACTGAGATTCCCGCACATGCCCAGTGAAACACTTGGGCATGCGAACGGGAATTTCATCTATTCATTCATTCGTCAGACAGACGAATGAATAGAAATATCAGACAAACAAGCTAACACTGAATATCAGTGTTCATTTGTTCGTTTAGTTTATTACAAGGAGGGAGCTACTGGTTCGCAGCTCCCTCCTTGTAATATGTAAAGATAGAAGCAGCATGGAGCTGTGCTCCCTTCCACTTCCTAAGCCCCCCATGTCCTCCCACACTCCATGGGGGTCAATATGACCCCCATAATAGTATAAAGGAGAATAAAATCTCCTGAATAAACCTACTTGCTATATCCTGCGAGTAGGGGCATGTATACTAAACAGTGAGCAGCCTAAGGATTTTTTTTGCGCTCGGATTTTTTCTTTTTCGTCAGGTTTTTTGTTTGCGCTCTGGTTTATTATTTTGTTTTAAGTTCGACGGGTATGATGGTTTTTTTATTTGGCCTTTTTTGGGGCTGAAAAATGAAGATTTTAGAAAAAAGAAGACATCGAATGGTTAGTTTAATTTTACTTTACAGGTTAGTAATTTTATTCCCCCCTCACTATTTTTTAGGGTGCGAGAGTTAGGTAGGGGCTTTTTTATTTGGGTGGGTTACTAGGGACTTGGGGACCCCTAGTCACCTTTGATGGGGGGGAGGGAATTTGACTTAGTGCATCCACCCGCCGCACAGAGGTGGGGACCGGAGAGGGGGAGGACAGTAGTTCTCCCCCCCCTTCATTATCATTATGGCCCCCACCCGCCGCCCAGGGGTGGGGGCTGGGGGGGAGGACAGTAGGTCCCCCATTACAATTTATGGCCCCCACCCACCACGCAGGGGGGATTAGGGAGTTATCTACTTAGCGGCTGCAAGATGCAGCCACGGCACAAATTGAATCAGAGTTTCATTCATTCGAATGAAATTCCGACACGAACAAAGTGCCGAATTGCGTTCCAAAACAAACGAACATACTGTTCTCATTCAGTTAGAACGCAATTGGGTAGTTTCGGCTAAAATGACAGGAAGCATCGCGAGATCACAGAGGAAAGGTAAGATTTATGGGCAAATTGCTCTGACCAGCGGAAATGAAGCACACTTTGCTCCTCCGCTGGTCAAGCGGAGGAAGCCTTCATAAGGCAAAGTGTCCCTACTTTGTCTTATGATTTTAAAGAAAACTAAAGAAGACAGGAAGAAAAGAAGAACATATCCTGAGAGAGGGGGAGAAGAGGAAGAGATTGAGGAAAGGTAAGTTCGACATGACAGTGCCGCTTTAAGCAAATACTCGCCACCTGTCATTAATAAAATTAAGATTATAAATACACTAAAGCTAGTATAATCTACTATTTTTTTTACATTTGTTGACAAAGTTGAATCACTGGATACACACACTAATGAAAGCCATTTATGTTTAATATTGGTGATTGTACTATTTAAAGGAACACTATAGTCACCTAAATTACTTTAGCTAAATAAAGCAGTTTTAGTGTATAGATCATTCCCTTGCAATTTCACTGTCATTTAGGAGTAAAATCACTTTGTTTCTGTTTATGCAGCCCTAGCCACACCTCCCCTGGCTATGATTGACAGAGCCTGCATGAAAAAAAAAAATGGTTTCACTTTCAAACAGATGTAATTTACCTTAAAAAATTGTATCTCAATCTCTAAATTGAACTTTAATCCCATACAGGAGGCTCTTGCAGGGTCTATCAAGCTATTAACATAGCAGGGGATAAGACAATCTTAATTAACCCCTTAAGGACCAAACTTCTGGAATAAAAGGGAATCATGACATGTCACACATGTCATGTGTCCTTAAGGGGTTAAACAGAATTTGCAATAAAGAAAGCCTAAATAGGGCTCTCTTTACAGGAAGTGTTTATGGAAGGCTGTGCAAGTCACATGCAGGGAGGTGTGGCTAGGGTTTATAAACAAAGGGATTTAACTCCTAAATGGCAGAGAATTGAGCAGAGAGGCCGCAGGGGCATGTTCTATACACCAAAACTGCGTCATTAAGCTAAAGTTGTTCAGGTGACTATAGTGTCCCTTTAATCTATTTCATCTGAAAAATTTGCAAATTATTTACCGTATATACTCGAGTATAAGCCGAGTTTTTCAGCACATTTTTTGTGCTGAAAAACCCCAACTTGGCTTATACTCGAGTCAGTGTCTGTATTATGGCAATTTACATTGCCATAATACAGACTGGGGGCTGGCAGCGAGCGCTTACCTCTCCTGCAGCTCCTGTCAGCTCCCTTCTCCTCCGCGCCGGTCCTTTCAGCACCTCTGTCAGCTCCCAGTGTAAGTCTCGCAAGAGCCGCGGGGTCATAGTGCGGCTCTCGCGAGACTTACACTGTGAGCTGACAGAGGAGCTGCACGGACCGGCGCAGAGGAGAAGGGAGCTGACAAGAGCTGCAGGAGAGGTAAGTAAGAGCTCTGCCAGCCCCCCTACTACACAGTGCCCATCCACTGGACCACCAGGGAGTGAGAGCCCCCCTCCCTGCCATGTATCAAGCAGGGAGGGGGGACGAAAAAATAAATACAAAATAAAATAATAAAATATGAATAATAATAAAACATTTTTTTTAACAAAATAAAATTAAAATAATAAAAAAAAAAATAATAATAAAAATGCCCACCCCCCACCAAGGCTCTGCAACACACACACACTGCACTCATACACACACACACTGCACTCATACACACACACACTGCACTCATACACACACACACACTGCACTCATACACACACACACACACACACACACGCACACTCATGCACACACACTGCACTCATGCACACACACTGCACTCATGCGCACACACTGCACTCATGCGCACACACTGCACTCATGCGCACACACTGCACTCATGCGCACACACTGCACTCATGCGCACACACTGCACTCATGCGCACACACTGCACTCATACGCGCACACACACTGATACCGGAGAAACTGACGGAAGCCAAGCACAGAGAGATGGACACAGGTTTCTTCAGGAAGGAAGAGATTCTTTATTGGATCACCGATCGGGACTCAGAGGGACTAGTGTCACCAAAATACAGCAAAGTCTGAGTACTGAATACATAGAGTACATTCCTTATATAGCACTGTAGCTCCTCCCACAATTAACTACACCCACACATACCCTTAACCTATTTAATGAATAGAGTCTAAACTCATCCATCCGGTCTAACCACGTGGCTCATCTGATACAAAGGAGAGGGACGCGTAATTCCAGTTCTTACATTCCTGCACCTGGTCAGTACAGTGATGACAGTATCTTAGCTACGTGTTATTAACTAACTGATACTACAAACACATATACATACATATGCCTTGTGGCAATCTTAGCCTGCTAAACTTGTATTTTACTGGAATTACATCACATTCCCCCCTTTGATGCCTCTGATATTTCACAATTACTTGAGGCATCACTTAACCTTGGTTTGCATATACCTCAGGTTACCATGAACCAGACCAGACTTTTCTTATGATGTGAATCTTTTCAACACTCATCTTCCTGCATAGTTTCTCCCTGATCTAAAGCCTTATACTTATATATGGCCATTATCTGTGCAGCAGCCTTCCTCTCTGCTATAGTTCCTATCAGGCTTTGCACAGACCTAACTACTAAGGGTATAAGACACGGTAGGAGTAGACACAACAGTAAAATCAGTAGGACTCCACCTACCACTGCCTTAAGCCCTCCAAACCACTCATACCAGCTACCAAACCAACTACTTGGATTATACCCTTTCCATACCTGAGTAGGCACATGCGCTAGTTTAACCATATGGCTAGTAAGCTCAGCTATTGCTTGCCCTTCGTCATCTATTTGAAGACAGCAATTACTTAGGTTAAACTTCCCACATACACCTCCCTCTACTGCCAAAAGGTAATCCAAGGCTAATCTATTTTGGTAGACTGCTGTCCTCATCCTGGTGTTATGCTTCGCTAGAAGATTGAGCGCTTGTGATGTTTCATTAGTGATAATCTCAACCACCGCCTGTAACCTTATAATACGGTTGAGCATATAAATAGGGGTTCTATAACCAAAGGTACCATCCTCAGCCCACGTGGCTGGCCCATAGTAATCTATAATACGCTGGGGAGGCCATTCATCATCTTCCCAGGCGCCTATCTCTATGGGTCCCCTTTTCTTCCTATGATTCACATCATACACTTTAACACCTAAAGTCTCACCTGTTTCAATTGGTAACAAGAAGAAGGATGGTTTGAGCATACCTAACACACATGCCCCTTCCCAGTCCTGTGGCAGCTCCGAATAGGCTTTCTTACCACAGATCCAGTACAAATTTGCTGGGGCTCTCCAGGTAGATGTGATGGATAGATCAAACCACACGTCCTTTAAATTGGCATATCTAGCAAACGGGTTAGATGGTTCTGAGACATTTGAAGCCGACCACCAAGTTGTATTCTTTGTATCATCATCATAAGCTTTTTGCCCTAGACAAGTTAATTCTCCTACAGAAGTATTATACATCATTCCTTTCCTTGCTATGCAAACATAACCTATGATGGAGGTCTTTAATCTCCACTCAGATTTACCTCTAACACTCATCTGATAATCGGCTTGTGAAGATATTAATTGTTGAACTGCCTCAGAACCGGACATTACCTCCTTTGCTTCCTAAGGCCATTGGTCTCCCATGTTAGTACCTCCACACACATAGCAGTTGGTAACATTAAGACTACCGGCAATACTTTCAGCTAAATCGATGAACAGGTTTTTAGCATTATGGGGGATCTTATTATCTATACTCATCTCTTCGTAAAAGGAAGGGTATACTTGATGAGTCTGGGAGGATACCGTATCAGTCTCTATTCCTATAAACAATAATGTCCCAGGATCTAAACCCGTCCCGTATATTTGAAACCCAAATAAATTACCATACTTATCTAAGAACTTGTCGGGGTTATTAATGAGTATATGGACTGGGTTGCATTCCATAGACTTACAATAAGGGCTAGTCGGCAACTTAGTCACTATCATGTCTTTGTCTACTGTCTGTCCCCAAGTTGCCCACCCCACACAAGACCAATATGGGCAAAAGTTATAATCTCTATTTGGGCATCTAGGACTTACATATTTATTTTTGCTACTGGGACAAATATATTTATCGTTAGACCCATACGTCCTCTCCCATCTAAGATCCCCACATACATTCCACGGCTTTCTACCACTCGATATCGCTTTACACGCATCAAATAGCAGAACACCCGAAGAATGTACGGATTCTAACACCGTTTTATTAATTAGGGTCCCCTGAGGATCTCCATTCCTGAGAGTCAACCAAATTGTACGAGGTTGATACTCCGGACTGAAGCACTTAGGTTCTCCTACTCCTAAATGGCACACACTATAATCTATATTTAAGTATCTACATCTCGATACATCTCCTTTACACTCGTATTGTGAATGCCAAATTAGGGTTTGGGAAATATGGTTACCTGTTCTCGTAGTCTTAATGCATACCTCACAGCTAGGAGTGTCGGTACCTCTACCTTCCTGAATATAAAAACACATGTAAATAAACACAATCAAAAGCACATCTTTCGCCGTCATCCTCAGTCTTCGTCCGTGCGATGGAACCTCAGCTTCCAGGATGTGAGGGGCTGCAGGGAATGGAGTTCTGCTCATCTTCACAGGTGTCCCTTCGAGACTTTCCTGGCTTATACACTATGTGATGGTAAGCGGACAGGCTTTATTATGGCCTTCTCACTCACACCTGTAACAATAAAATTTGTAATCCACAATAATTCCTCGTTACTCCGACTGAGTAGTACGTTTTAACCGGATCTTGCAGGGATTCTCTGGATCTGCTGTAACTTGCCAAGAATCGACTGCTGCTGGTTTAACCCTGGAGTGATGTATCCACGGAGTCACTTCTGCTACTTTTATTGCTGTAGGGGTAGACAAAAGAACAACATAAGGACCTCTCCACTTGGGCCCTAACGGTATATTATTCCACTCTTTAATCCACACTTGATCTCCTGGATGATAACTATGAACAGGGGGATAAATATTCACAGGTAATCTATCTTGTACCCATTTCTGTACCTCCTCCATAGTCTTACCCAACTCTACAACCTGCTGCCGGGTAATTCCTTCTCCCAACTGACTCAAGTCCCCCCTTAAGTTACCAAGTACGGGAGGTGGTCGCCCATACATGATTTCAAAAGGAGAGAGGCCCATCCTTCTGGTAGGGGTACTGCGGATTCGCAATAAGGCTATAGGTAAGAGAACGTTCCACTTAAGTTGGGTTTCCTGACACATTTTAGCCAACTGGTTCTTTATAGTTCTATTCATTCTCTCTACCTTACCAGAACTCTGGGGTCTATATGCAGTATGAAGCCTCCACTTTATACCAAGCATATGAGTCAGTTGTTGTAGGCACTGGTGAACAAAAGCTGGACCATTGTCCGATCCTATAGAACAGGGTAGTCCATATCGGGGTATTATTTCTCGTAGCAGGAATCTCACAACTTCTCCTGCTTTCTCTGTACGAGTAGGACATGCTTCTACCCAGCCTGAATAGGTGCACACAATTACCAGCAGGTAACGATGTCCACCCGATTTAGGCATCACTGTAAAGTCTATTTGTAGATCGGACATGGGGAGTCCCCCCATAAACTGAACTCCTGGTGGCTTTACTGGTCCTTGTCTTGCATTATTCTTAGCACACGTTACACATCTGCGTACAATGGCCTGAGTCAAGTTGGACAATCTTGGTATGTAGAAATGTTTTCTAAGAGATTCTTCAGTACTGTCTCTCCCAGAATGTGTCCCGTTGTGATAATTTTGGACAATTTCTACCGCTAGCGATGCTGGTATAACTATTCTTCCATCTTCTAGCTGATACCACTTGTTCTCCAAATACTTTCCCGGTTCAGTCTTTAACCACTCCTCTTCTTGAGCTGTATAAACTGGAGTCCATTGGGACAGTGGAGTTGGTATAAGAGCAGCTATATGCCCCACATACTCCTGTCTTCCTGATTCAGCAGCACGCTTAGCTGCACTATCTGCCATCCGATTTCCCTTGGTTACATCACCATCTCCTCTCAGATGCGCTCGACAATGTATGATACCGACTTCTTTCGGCTCCCACACTGCTTCCAATAGTTGTAGGATTTCAGCTGCGTACTTGATTTCTTTGCCTTCTGAATTCAGTAGTCCTCTTTCTTTATACAAAGCTCCGTGGGCATGAGTGGTTAAAAACGCATACTTAGAGTCCGTATAGATATTCACTCTTAAACCTTCAGCCAATTGTAACGCTCGTGTCAGTGCTATCAATTCTGCCTTTTGTGCTGATGTTCCTTTCGCCAGTGGCCGAGCTTCTATCACCTTGTCTATGGTTGTTACTGCATATCCTGCATAGCGGATCCCTTCTTTCACATAACTACTGCCGTCTGTATAATATTGAACATCGGGGTTCTGGATGGAAAAATCACGAAGATCTGGTCTACTTGAGAATACTTCATCCATTACTTCCAGACAATCATGTTGACTTTCAGTAGGTTGTGGCAAAAGGGTAGCTGGATTTAAGGTGTTTACAGTCTCTAAATGCACTCTTGGGTTTTCACACAACATTGCTTGATACTTGGTCATACGGCTGTTACTAAACCAATGATTTCCATTGTAATCCAACAACGTCTGTACTGCATGTGGGACTCGTACATAAAGTTCTTGACCCAGAGTGAGTTTATCGGCTTCAGCTACTAGCAGGGCGGCTGCAGCTACGGCTCTTAGACAAGGTGGAAGTCCGCTGGCCACTGCATCCAAAGTAAGTAGCCCCGCCCGGAATTAAAGCAAGCAGGTTATATGGATTGGGTACAACTGGATGTATGCTAACAACCGCATCATTGACTGCTCTTAAGTCCTGCACAGGTCGATACTCATCTGTGCCGGGCTTTTGAACAGGCAGCAATGGGGTGTTCCAGGGGGAAGTACAGAATTTTAGGATACCATACCGTATGAACTTATCCAGGTAGGATTGGATGTTCTTCTTAGCCTTCTGCGGAATGTGATATTGTCTTAGGCTCACTGGATAAACCCCATGTTTCAGTTCAATTTTTATTGGTGGAATATTGCGGGCCAGTCCTGGTGGGTTGTTCTCTGCCCAAACTCCTGGTATGTTAAATAATGTCTCATCACTCCTAGGGTTTTGGCTAGTCAACACTGTATAAAGTCGCCACTCTTCTTCCTTTGGTACGGATAAAGTCATAATACCTGAAGGTCCATTAAACTTTAAAGATGTTGTTCCATCTGGTAGGAACGTAATCTGCGCTTGTAATTTGGATAGCATATCACGTCCCAGCAATTGGACTGGACATTCAGGCATATAAAGGAATTGGTGTTTTACTACGTGGCCTCCCAATGTACAGAGTCGACTTTTAAGAACCGGTTTTTCAGCACTTCTTCCAGTTGCTCCTATCACAGTAATAGTCCTTCCAGATGGAGGAGCAACTAGATTAGTCACCACTGAATGTTCAGCACCAGTGTCGATCATGAACGCACTCCTTTTCCCCCCTATTGATACATCGACCATAGGCTCCGCTCGACCAAGGGGGATGGAGCCCGGTCGGTATCAATAGTCCTCCATGACCGTGTCAGCCAATCCTACAAAGTCCCTACCTTCTCTATCGCGGGACCTTTGCGCTGCTGGAATATATCTGTCTTCCCTAACACTTCCTCTGTTCCCATTACTCCCTCTATAACCATTACTCCCTCCGGGACCTCCTCTACCTCTCGCTCTGCCTCTAAAGTTTCCGTAGCCTGCCCTGGGTAGGACCCTCTCGTACTGCTCTCTTTGCGGACATTCGTTCCTCCAATGCCCTTCTTCCTTGCAATACGCGCACTGATCCCTACTCAAAGGCTCCCTACTCCATCTATTATTGCCTCTATCTGGGCCCCGTTTATCTACGCCTGCGATCGCTACCGCTAGCATATCAGCCTTTTTACGCATCTTGCGCTCCTCCTCTTTCTTGCTTTCTGTTTCCCTATTCATATACACCTTATTAGCTACCTCCATTAGTTGGGTGATTGACATACCTGCAAACCCTTCTAGCTTTTGTAGCTTGCGCTTAATATCTCCGTAAGCTTGGCTGACAAAGGCGGAGTTCACCATTCGGGAATTGTCTGCGTCTTCCGGATTAAAGGGGGTGTACAAGCGGTACGCCTCCAATAATCGGTCATAAAAGACACTGGGCGCTTCATCGCTTTTCTGGATCACCTCAACTGTCTTTGACATATTAATAGCCTTCTTTCCTCCGGCTTTCATGCCAGCAATTATAGCGTCTCTATAGGCTCTGAGTTGAACCATATCAGCACCATTTACGTTCCAATCGGGATCAGTGTTGGGATAATGTGTTGCGGCCCATGCTGCTGGATTAGCTTGGTTCAAAGCACGGGCTCTATCTTCTAATGCTTTAATGGCTGCTTGATTTATTCTTGTCCTTTCCTCATTGTTAAATAACGTCATTAATAACTGCTGGCAATCAGCCCATGTCGGATTATGTGTCTGTACTATTGAGGTGAACAGATCAGTCATGGCTTGTGGTTTCTCAGTATACGAGGAATTATGGGTCTTCCAGTTTAAAAGGTCGGTAGTGGTGAAAGGGACATATACGAAGACAGGGTCAGCGTGTGCCATTTGACCTGCGGCATCGATATAAGCTGACCCGGGATTTAAGCGAAGAGGCATCTGATAGTGCTTTAATTGTTGGGCACCAGTCAACTGTCGGGTTTGGATGGGGCTACGTAGGGAAGCGTCAGTCATGGGTTCCGGTCGGGGAGAGATAGGGTATGGGGATGTGGGAGGTTGGTTTTGGGAAAAGGTAGTGAATAGAACACTTCGGGCCGAGCTAGATGAAGCTTGACCGGAAGTCTGAAGTGGCGCCAAATCAGGATATTCGTTTCTAATGGGGGTGGGTTCTGGTTCCGGAAGGGGAGATTTAGTACGAGGGGGGGTGGATCCTGCACTGGAGGAGGAAGCGGAAGTGGATGAGGGTAATGAGGGAAGGGTTACAGGACTTCCTGTATTTGCGTCACTTCCTCTTACCGGAAAGTAAGGGGGCGGCAAAGGGATCTCGGACTCAGGGGGCGTGTCCAAAATGGGCCTAACACCAGCCCTAGTGGACGAACAAGTCCTAGCTACCATGAGGCGACACTGTTCCTCGTGGCATGTCCGGAGCCATTTTGGCGAGTCATTTACGGCCTGTCTCCAACAATCAATATAAGGAAACTGGCCGTAAAGTTCAGGCCTACCTGATACAGCCACGTGTAAGCGCTGTACCAGAGTTGGATCCAAACTGCCACGTGGCGGCCATGCCGCAACCAAAGTAGGCCACTCCCTAGTGCACAAAGTGACCAAACGTACAGGAGACATCTTTACCCCAAAATCACAAACTTTGAATCCCTTTTTAAAATTCTTAACCATACATCCTAAGGGATCCGGAATCGTTGACTGCGACGCACCCATATTTAACAGTGGAACGTTGTCGACAACGATTACTATACACGCGTACTATTCAACAGTCACACCCGTTTCCTCTGGCAACAGCACCACGTGGTACGGTTATCAAGTGAAACGTACACCATAACAATAAACACTCAGGGAATTCCCGTACACACACAGCTGCTACACCAGTCACTATATAATCAATATTATGCCCTTTGGCGTAACTACACAGTCACCCACGCTATAATTCTCTATATACGAATTACCCGTCTATAACACACCCCAGTAACATCGTCTTTTACAAATAGCGGTTACAGTACGGTTAGCATAGGTCAAAGCACAAGTTAAGGTCACAATACAATTATTAGTGGTTATGGTGTTAAACATGCAATGGACGACAATGATTAGTACTTATTATACAATGTCAGTAAATATACAGGGTTATGGTACCGTGCACTATAATACAGCAACACACTATTAACACTCTCGCTAGACGGCTGAGCTCGCGCTATCTAACAAGATATACACTTTACTAAACAATCGTTAACACATTTACAATTCCCAACTAAACTATTGGCCAGTACCTTGAATGGACTACCTAAAACTATATACACCCGTTTTGGTTAGCCACACTGCCCAATCACCACATATACATAGCGAGCTAGAGAACCGAATTTACACAGGCGCCTCTTAGTCGCACTATACAACGAGCTAGAGATCCGAATTTACACAGGCGCCTCTTAGTCGTACTATCAAAAGTCTAGTGGGTTCCAAATTTACACGCCTTCCCACTTAGCCCAGATAGGATGAGAACTAGCGAACCGAATTTACACAGGCGCCGCTTAGTCTCCCGGTCCCTCCGACCTAGCGAACGTAATATACACCCTAGAACGCTAGTCTAGACAAGACACCGGTGTCCGGCTAGGGCTATCTTACACCAGGACCCCGCCTGACTAACCAAATCAAACGGTCTGACTAAAGAGCGTTCGATCGAGCGGTGCGCCTTCGCTCCTTCCCTCCGACAGAGGGGGCAGATACAGATTCAAAAACCCCTTTGGGCCTACCGCACAATCGGTATACCCCTAGCGGGTCCTGCCGTCTAAAACAGCAGTTATCTTACCTCCTCGTTCCTGAACCTGAGTTCACACTCATCGACGGGGACACCCCAGCACTTCTCACGTAGAGGCCGATGATCTCCTGGACAACAGACCAGTGGCGCCGAGACGAAGGGAGGTCCACGCAGAAGTTCAGGGGTGCAGCCGTAGAGAACGTGGGCAAAGATAGACCGTCTCACGCCTCTGCCTCTCAGCTACCGTTGAACGATGAGCTTCCCGGCCAATGCACCAAATGATACCGGAGAAACTGACGGAAGCCAAGCACAGAGAGATGGACACAGGTTTCTTCAGGAAGGAAGAGATTCTTTATTGGATCACCGATCGGGACTCAGAGGGACTAGTGTCACCAAAATACAGCAAAGTCTGAGTACTGAATACATAGAGTACATTCCTTATATAGCACTGTAGCTCCTCCCACAATTAACTACACCCACACATACCCTTAACCTATTTAATGAATAGAGTCTAAACTCATCCATCCGGTCTAACCACGTGGCTCATCTGATACAAAGGAGAGGGACGCGTAATTCCAGTTCTTACATTCCTGCACCTGGTCAGTACAGTGATGACAGTATCTTAGCTACGTGTTATTAACTAACTGATACTACAAACACATATACATACATATGCCTTGTGGCAATCTTAGCCTGCTAAACTTGTATTTTACTGGAATTACATCACAACACTGCACTCATACGCGCACACACACTGCACTCATACGCGCACACACACTGCACTCATACGCGCACACACACTGCACTCATACGCGCACACACACTGCACTCATACGCGCACACACACTGCACTCATACGCGCACACACACTGCACTCATACGCGCACACACACTGCACTCATACGCTCACACACACTGCACTCATACGCGCACACACACTGCACTCATACGCGCACACACACTGCACTCATACGCGCACACACACTGCACTCATACACACACACACACTGCACTCATACACACACACCCACACACTGCACTCATATACACACACCCACACACTGCATTCATATACACACACCCACACACTGCATTCATATACACACACACACTGCATTCATATACACACACACACACTGCATTCATATACACACACACACACACTGCATTCATTATATACACACACTGTAAATAAATATTCAATTAATATAATTTTTTAGGATCTAATTTTATTTAGAAATTTACCAGTAGCTGCTGCATTTCCCACCCTAGTCTTATACTCGAGTCAATAAGTTTTCCCAGTTTTTTGGGGTAAAATTAGGGGCCCCAGCTTATATTCGGGTCGGCTTATACTCGAGTATATACGGTACTTTGTAAATAATTACTTTAGTCATACATTTTGTGGATGACTAAATCCATATATACATATGCTAAAAACATGATAATTCTATGTTCAACAGCTATTGGTCACTTGTTATTTTTATAGCATAGATAAATAAATTAATAAAATAAAACATAAACTGGTGTTTCAGAAAAAAGACTGATGTCATTTCAGCATGGGAACTTAACACATGATCTTTACTTAAACAGCTTAAATAAAATTACCGTAACCAAGAATATATTAAAAGGACTCAAATGGGTTTAGGCTCAATATCTCAAATTATATAACTTACTGTAAAGTGATCTGCAGTTATATATCCTTCCCATAAATCACTGGACAACTATAAAACACTGTTCTTTCCTGAAAGGTCCTAAATTCTTTAGCATAAGCAATCCAGCTTCCTTCCATTTTAAATGTCTATTCAGCTGCTGTTCAAAAAAATCAAGGTAATTGTAAAATTAATATTCCTTGTCCTTTCACACAGAAGCGATTTCACCTTAAGGAGCATAAAGTGAGGACTACAAACATATAGTGACAAAATTGTGCAGTGCTACACAATATTATTAAGGGGACTTTAACAATCAATTAGATAATCTATTACAGATTTTGACAGCAATAGACTGATGACAACCCTGCTCAAACAAACTTACAATCTAGAGGAATCTATTTATACTTCATGCTCCCACGAATGCGCCCTTCTTACAAGACACTTGCACTAATTATAAATCTTTTTGAAAGCTTGTCACAAAGGCTCACTGTAGTGGCCTAGAGTCCCTAGTGCTGTCTCCTGTTTAATATTAAACTGCCCCCCACATAAATAGTGGACCACATTAATAAGGCAAAAGTGATGGTTTCCCATTATCAGTGTTTATTGTGACCAAACTGAAAGAATTGATTGGCTGAGTGGGCTGTGCTTGCAGCCAACTAATATTGATTGACAATGTTTAAAAACTAATTCCAAGATGAAGTCTGTCTCTAGGTGCCGGTAATATCCGTGAGAATTAAAGATGGATTAAAAAAAGAATTTAAAATTTTAAGTCTAAATCTGGCATATTGAAAATATAGTGGAATAGAAAAATACTTCCAATGCAACTATTTTGGCCTACATTTTTAAATTCACTTTGTCGAAATGTGGAAGTGGAATCATAACTGCTGCCCAGAATGACAAATAGGAATATCTTAGGTAGGCTTACATTGTATCTAGAGTACTAGTTTAAAATGTTTGCACAATAGTATTTGAGTTAAAGCCAGGCATAGTTTGATTGTTCAGAATGTAATTGATGACTCTTTTTCTCAATTTCACATGGTCCTTTTTTGGGAGTTGGTCTCAGAAGCCTCCAAGGAAGGGTTTCCCAGAGCATTGTGGGAGTGTGAAGCTTATGTCATGGAACTTAGGTAGGATGTTTACTACTTGTTATTTAGTGTTTTGGGTTTGTTTTCTTCTATTTCTCTAGTGGAAAAGAGTCTGTATATGCTTGCAATACCTAGTAGTTATTTTGTGTTTGCTCAGCCATGCTCAGAAATATGTCATTGCTCATGTTATTCTATAATGCTTCTACATATTTGTTTGGCAAAGTCACTACTAAACAGTGTATATGTAGTGAAAGAGTATATAAGTTATAAAAGTGGCTCAATAAAAATTGACTGACAAAAAAAAGTGCCCATTTCTATTGATATATGCACTTATTGTAAAACACAATAAAGAGGACACATTCTTCACATTTCACACGCACTTTAGCTTGCTGGAGTGCTTTATATGAGAAGAATGTGTACTTCAGTGGGACCCGGCCACTCTGTTGATCCATGCAATCGTGGGCCAGCATAAATCCAGGGTTGGTGCACAGCCACACTGGTTTAAGGCATGCAGTGGTTTGTTGACTGGCAGGAGTGAAGAGCAAAGTGCTCCCCTCCTGCTGGTCACTGTATGTAGCTTGGCCGAGTGGACCGAGGTCTGACAGGAAATGCTCACTGAAAGAGAACAGGAGGGAAGGGGGATGGGGAAAAGATACATGGAGGGTTTAGGGGGTTTAGAGAGACACATGGAGGGTCTGGAGGAAACACATGGAGGGGATGAGGGAGAGACACATGAACGGACTGGGGGGATGGGGGGGAAAGACACATGGGGTGGGAGAGATAAATGGAGGGACTGGGGGTGGGAGAGATAAATGGAGGGGCTGAATGGAGACACATGGAGGGTCTGGTGTGGGATGAGACACATGGAGTGGCTGAGGGGGGGAATGAGAAACATGGAGGGGCAGGGGGGAATAAGCCCATGGATGGGGTAGGGGGGAATGAGACACATGGAGGGGCTAAGGGGGAAGAATAAGACATGTGGCGGACCATGCAGTGGCGTCTCCAGGATTCATACTTAGGGGGGAGGGCATATAAGGGGCCAGGGACAAAAGTAGGGGGGCAGTTATGAAAAGTGTGTGTGTGTGTGTGTATGTATGTATGTATATATATATATATATGTATGTGTGTGTGTGTGTGTGTATATATATATATATATATATATATGTATATGTATATGTGTATATATATATATACATACATACACAGGGCTTGGCAAATTCCAGTCGCCATGGTGACTAGATATTTCGCCCTGTCGCCTGGCATTTGTCAGCCCTTTGCTAAGCCATGCAGGAAACATTAAAGTCGCCCATTGTGGGTGCATGGAGGCGGCCCGCGAGGGAGCAGTAACCTTCCTGCAGTTTCTCCCTGCTCTCTTGCGAGCTGTTTAGTGACATGATGTCACACCGGCCCCCGGCATCACTACAAAGAGCCTGCATTGGAGCAGGGAGAAACTGCAGGAAGATTGAGAGGGACACACTGGACGCCAATGAAAGATCCACTCAACTCTCTCAAAGGTAGGGAGGCTGAGTGGATTAAAATAAAAATAGCAATTTGTGAGTGTGAGAAAATGTGTGTGTGTGTGTGTGTGTGCCTTTCAATGTATGTCTGTCAGTGTGTGTCTCAGTTAAAGATTGGCGGCGGAGCTTTCGTACGGGGAGGCAATCTTCCATGCAAGGGCAAAGCTTGTGTGCTGGTTTCCTGAGAGTGCTAATTTTTCGTGTTTCTGATTTCCTGGTATCCTGATCTTGGCTTCTTCCCTGGTTATTCTAGATTCTGGTTTCCCTGACTTGGCTTGTCTTTACGGTATTGTGTATTTTCTGGCTTACCTGACCTCGGCTTTCCCTTTGACCATTCTCTGTCTCTAGCGTATTAGTCCGGCCATTCTAAGGTCCGGTTTACGCTCTGTCCTTTTATTTCCCTTTCCTTATATATGTATATGTTTACATAGTTTCTGCGTGCTGGACCACACTAGTAGTCGTGACAGTAAGGGAAGGGTAGAAAAGTAAGTTGCTAGGATAGTGTTTATTGGAGGCTTAGTGTTTTGTTTCGATGACAGTTTCAGGAGAGAATTCCACTAGTAGTCGTGACATTACGACAGGGCCATGGATCCTGCAGAGCTATGCAAACATATGATTGCTTGTGAGAGTAGGGTGGAGGATATGGACCACAGGTTAGACCAATTTTCCCAGGCATTTCAGACCTTGCTCCAGAGGACTGCCTATTTAGAGGTCCCTCCTGTACCACCTGTGGTTCCGCCACCTGTAGTGGTTCCCGTACCACATAAACCACCGTCCATAACCCTTTCACCTCCCCCTCGTTATGGAGGTGATTCCAAAGAATTTAGAGGTTTTTTAAACCAAATTGAATACCACTTCGAAGCTTCCCCCAGTTCATTCCCTACAGATAGATCGAAAATGGACTATCTGATGAACCAATTAACAGGAAAGGCCTTAACCTGGGCTAACCCCTTATGGGAGAGTGGAGACGCAGTAGCCCGTGATTACAGTATCTTCCTCACAGCTTTTAAGGCTACTTTTGAACCTAAAGGTAGGGAGAAGAACGCTGCCAAAGCCCTTATGAGAATAAAACAAGGCAGTCGCTCTGTGGCCGATTACGCCATAGAGTTCAGAACACTGGCGTTCGAAGTTGACTGGACCAATAGTGGTCTGGTGGCTGCCTTCTCTGAAGGTCTAGCTGAGAGTATACAGGACGAGACCGCAGCTAGAGACCTTCCGGTCAATCTCAATGAGTTTATTGCCTACATGACAGATATCAATATCGAGAAAGAGAGAAAAACAAACAACGTAATAGACGTCCTAATTTGTCCATAGCCCCTCGTTTCTCTAATCCAGTGGTGAGTAGCCAAGCTCCTACTCCAGAACCTGAACCCATGCAATTGGGTAGTGCTAAACTCACTGAGGCAGAGAGACAACACAGACGTAATGAAGGGCTATGTATGTATTGTGGCAAGAAGGGGCATCAAAGATTGTCATGCCCGGTTCGGCCGTAAAACTTGCACACCTAAGGCACATACGGGGACCGACCTTAGGTGTGATGTATATGTCCCCTAAATTGACTAAGAACCGTTTCCTTGTCAGTTTCCTTGTCTTTTAAGAAAACCACTGTTCAGTGTGAGGCTATGATTGACTCTGGGGGCAGCGGAGAATTTCCTAGACAAAGAATTTTCTCTGCAAAATATCTCCTGCCCTTAAGACAGAAAGAGAGACCTATAGCAGTCGAGGCCATTGATGGAAGGCCTCTTACCCAGCCTTTCATCACACACGAAACTCTGCCAATCACTGTCTCAGTGGGTATTCTTCACTCTGAAGAGATGGTCTTTCAAATCATATCTTCACCTACATGTCCGATAATACTCGCTTTCCCTTGGCTCCTGAAACACAATCCACGTTTGGATTGGGTTGAAGGAGAGATTGTGAGTTGGGGTGAGAAATGCAAAGGTGTTTGCTTAAAGCAGATACCACAACCAATTGGTATCATTAATGTTCCTATTGCACCTCCCCTGACCACACAGATACCGCCACAGTATTTGGATTTAAAGGAGGTATTCAACAAAGCCCAGTCAGAGGGGTTACCTCCACATAGACCCTATGACTGTGCCATACATTTATTACCAGGTACTATGCCTCCCAAGGGAGGAGTATATGCTCTATCCCCCCAAGAAAATCTTTGTTTAGAAGAGTATATAAAGGATGTTCTCAGAAAGGGTCATATCCATAGGTCCTCCTCACCCGCCGGGGCTGGGTTCTTCTTTGTCTCTAAAAAAGAAGGAGACCTACGCCCCTGTATCGACTATAGGGGTTTGAATAGGATTACTATAAAGAACGCCTACCCTATTCCCCTTATATCAGAGCTGTTTGACAGATTGAAAGGAGCTCGAGTCTTCACTAAGCTCGATCTCAGAAGTGCGTACAACCTCGTCAGGATTAAGGAAGGTCACAAATGGATGACCGCATTTAACACAAGAATGGGACATTACGAATACCTGGTTATGCCGTTTGGATTATGCAACGCTCCAGCGGTATTCCAGGATTTTATTAACGATGTCCTAAGAGAGTACCTTCACATGTTTGTTCTAGTGTACCTGGATGACATTCTCATCTATTCTCCAGACCTAGAGACACATCACGAACATGTGAGAGTAGTACTTAAAACCCTGTTACAGAACAGTCTTTACTGTAAACTGGAGAAATGCCAGTTTGACCAAACGGAGATACATTTCCTTGGATATGTTATATCTCTGTCCGGTTTCCAAATGGATCCCCGCAAGCTGGAGGCAGTCTTACAGTGGCCGTTGCCCAAGGGCCTTAAAGCTACACAACGCTTTATAGGTTTTGCGAATTACTACCGCAAATTTATTAAAGGGTTTTCTTCCGTAATTTCTATAACCAATTTAACCAAAAAAGGAGCAAATTGTATATCTTGGCCCAAAGAAGCAAGAGAGGCATTTGAACAGTTAAAATCTTGATTTTCCTCAGCGCCTGTCCTGACTCATCCTGATCCAACCAAGCCATTTATCCTAGAAGTGGATGCGTCAGAGACAGGAGTTGGAGCCATTCTGTCTCAGAGAGAAAGTCCTGATACGCCTTTACATCCCTGTGGATTTTACTCTTGCAAACTCACACCTGCAGAGAAGAACTATGACATAGGAAATAGGGAACTTTTGGCCATTGTACTTGCCCTTAAGGAATGGAGGCATCTCTTGGGAGGTTCCAAAGAGCCACTTTTGATCTTCACTGATCATAATAATTTGGCTTATATTGGGGACGCTAAGAGATTGTCCTCTCGTCAGGCTAGATGGTCATTGTTCCTCTCCCGATTCAATTTCGTAATTACTTATAGGCCTGGAACTAAAAACACCAAGGCAGATGCACTTTCTAGGCAGTTTGAGAGAGAAGAAGTTCCTGGACAAGAGATTTCCTATCATACCTCCAGAATGCCTCATTGCCACCACAGTTTCCGAAGTGTCTTCTCCACTCTTCTGTGCCATAATAGCAGATCAAACTCAGGCACCCGTGGGAAAACCTCCGGATAAACTGTATGTGTCACCTCCGTTAAGAAAA
This sequence comes from Pelobates fuscus, assembly GCF_036172605.1. NCBI lineage: Eukaryota > Metazoa > Chordata > Amphibia > Anura > Pelobatidae > Pelobates > Pelobates fuscus. Next base: position 143,506,993 of record NC_086318.1, read on the forward strand.
AAGGTACTTGATTTATTCCATGATAACCTCACAGCGGGTCATCCTGGAGTCCATAAAACCCTCTCTGCTATCTCCAGGAGGTTTTGGTGGCCTACTCTTAGGAACGATATCAAACATTATGTGTGAGCATGTCAAATATGTGCCATTTCTAAAGTTCCTCCTAGATCACCCCCTGGATTGTTACAACCACTGCCCGTACCTAATGCTCCATGGACCCATTTAGCCATGGATTTCATTGTGGATCTACCCAGTTCAAACAGGTTTAATACAGTCCTCATGGTCATCAATAGATTCTCGAAGATGGCACATTTTATTCCACTTAAAAAATTACCATCTGCTCAAGATCTAGTTCAGATATTCTTGAGAGAGATCTTTCGGTTGCACGGTGTACCCAAAAGCATAGTATCTGACAGAGGTACCCAATTTATTTCTAGGTTTGGCGTTCCTTTTGTAAACAATTGGGCATCGAACTCTCCTTTTCGTCAGCTTATCATCCTCAAACAAATGGAGCAGCAGAGAGGGCTAATCAGTCTTTAGAAGAATATTTACGTTTTATCAATGCCAATCAGTCTAACTGGTATGAGCTCTTACCCATGACTGAGTTTGCCAGGAACAACGCGACTCATGAATCTTCTAATCATAGTCCATTCTTTGTAAATCAGGGTTATCACCCCACTATTTTCCCTTCTGAATTCTCAGACACGGACATCCCTGCTTTAAACGCCTGTTTAGAATCTATTCATGATACTTGGGATTCCGTTCATTCAGCTCTGCAAAAGGCTTTGTTACGTGCAAAGGTCCAAGCTGACAAAAAACAGGGTGCCAATCCTGTCTATCTTCCAGGTGACCAGGTGTGGCTCTCCACACGACATATCAAACTTAGGGTTCCGTCCATGAAATTTGCCCCTCGGTACATAGGTCCTTTTCGAGTCATCCGACGTATCAATCCAGTGACCTATTCCTTGGCACTTCCTGCTCATATGAGGATTGCCAATACATTTCATGTGTCTTTGCTCAAGCCCCTTACTTGCAATCGATACACCAGGATATCCACACCTCCTCCACCCTTGGTAGTAGGTGACCAAGAGGAATACGAAGTTCGTTCTATAATGGATTCCAAAATGTCCAGAGGTATCTTGTCCAATCTTGTTGACTGGAAGGGTTATGGTCCCGAGGAAAGTTGTTGGGTTCCTGCTGACCGGGTTCATGCGCCCCGTCTTGTCCGGTCGTTTCACAACCGCTTTCCTCTTAAGCCGGGTCCTTCCCGCCCGGTGAGCGGTCTTCGAGTCGGGGGTACTGTTGCGGTCGCCGGCCCGCCGAGTCTCACGGCCGTGCCCGACCGGCACGACCGCGCCGACAACACGAGCTTACCTGCTCGTCGGCGAGCCGGGAACCGCTCCCCCAGGTCTTCCGGGCATCACGCCCAAATCCAAGATGGCGCCGACCGCGTGGTCGATTCTATCACTAGCCCCACCCCCGGGAATTATACCAACATGTGCGTGACGTCACGACGTCAACGCACACGCACGTTTTAGGGTCAGAGGTCGCCCTCTGACCAATCACAGCATAGAGAGGGATATTTAAATCCCTAACTCACCCCAGTACTTTGCCCTGTCGTGGTTTCCGTTTCCTGGTTTCCTGAGAGTGCTCATTTTTCGTGTTTCTGATTTCCTGGTATCCTGATCCTGGCTTTTCCCTGGTTATTCTATATTCTGGTTTCCCTGACTTGGCTTGTCTTTACGGTATTGTGTATTTTCTGGCTTCCCTGACCTCGTCTTTCCCTTTGACCATTCTCTGTCTCTAGCGTATTAGTCCGGCCATTCTAAGGTCCGGTTTACGCTCTGTCCTTTTATTTCCCTTTCCTTATATATGTATATGTTTACATAGTTTCTGCGTGCTGGACCACACTAGTAGTCGTGACAGTAAGGGAAGGGTAGAAAAGTAAGTTGCTAGGATAGTGTTTATTGGAGGCTTAGTGTTTTGTTTCGATGACAGTTTCAGGAGAGAATTCCGGGTGCGGGGAGGGAAAGCTGATCACAGTTTAAATGATGTGCTTTCCTAAAGACGTACGTTTTCAAAGATTTTTTTGAAGGACTGGAGATAGGGTGAAAGTCTAACAGAGATGGGAAGGGCATTCCATAGGAACAGTGCAGCCCTAGAGAAGTCTTTAAAGTGAGCATCAGAGGTAGGAGTATGAACAGAGGTTAGACGTAGGTCTCCGCCAGAGCGTAGGGGCCTAGATGGGACATATTTGTGCAATAATGAGGATAAGAAGGTTGGAGCAGCATTGTGTAGAGATTTGTAAGCAAGTATCAGGATCTTAAATTGATTCCTATATCTTACAGGAAGCCAATGTAGGGACTGACAAAGGGTGGAGGCGTGAGAGGTGCGGGTGGACAGGAAGATGAGACTCGCCACCGCATTCATTATACACTGTAACGGGGCAAGTGGGGAACATGTAAGACTACTGAGAAGCGGATTACAGTAGTGAAGGCAAGAGAGGACAGCAGCATGGACAAGCACCTTTGCCATATCAGACATTAAATAGGGTCGGATGCGCGCAATATTTTTGAGATGGAAGCGGCAGGACCTGGCGATTGATTGGACATGAGGGGGTAAGGAGAGGTCGGAGTCAAAGAGAACACCTAGGCAGCGAGCCTTAGAGCGGATGGTAGCGCCATTGACTTGGAGGAACACAGATAAGGGAGTAGCAACACTTGAGGGAGGAAATACCAGAAGTTCTGTTTTGAACAGGTTCAGTTTAAGGAAATAAGCAAATATCCAGTTGGAAATAGCAGAGAGGCAGTCAGAGACACGAGTCAAGAGAGGTGGTGAGAAATCAGGGGAGGACAGATAAATGTGCGTGTCATCCGCATAGAAATGATACTGGAAGCTGAAGCTGTTGAATTTACCAAGGGAGGCATGGGTAGATTGAGAACAATAGGGGACCAAGGAACACCAACAGAGAGGAACACCTCTTTGGGAACACCAACAGAGAGGAATTGGGGAGAAGAGGCAGAGTCCAGGAAAGAAACACTAAATGAGTACTGGGAGAGGTAAGAAGAGCACCAGGAGAGAGAGGTATCTTGTATACCGAGATTATGGAGGATGATAAGAAGCTATTGGTGATCAACAGTGTCAAAAGCAGCAGAAAGGTCATGGAGAATTAGGCTAGAGTATGGGCCATGGGATTTTGCAGTGATAAGCTCATTGGATACTTTGGTCACTGTTGTTTCAACAGAGTGACGAGCGTGGATTCCAGATTGAATCTGGACCTCCCTGGTAAGTTTGGTTATTCCCATGTGTATATGCTGCCATGATTAGCCAGGAAAGAGGAAAATGTATTCATACTTACCGTAATTTTCTTTTCCTGGCTATTATTCATGGCAGCATATACTACCCACCCAGTGTTGGTTTTACTTCTTCTGTAGGAGCTTGTTACTGAGGGACCTATGCAGGGATACTCCTTTTAAAGGAATTTGGTTTATTCCTGTCCTGTTGGCTGTAAGGGGAGGAGCTGACCCATGTGTATATGATGCCATGAATAATAGCCAGGAAAAGAAAATTACGGTAAGTATGAATACATTTTCCTCTATAGTAAGCAATGTCAATTCACTGCACTTAGGCTCCAACATTCCACAAGTACCAAAAAAGTTATAGGCCAGGTGCCAGACTAATAGTTACATGCATATTTAAAAAAATAAAGTGTTATAGTCTGCACTCATGGATTTTCAAATAAAACCTAGCGTTTATTTCCTCATAATTAAAATGTGCACAAAATAAAGTGCATAATGTGATGCAAAAAGTCAACATTTCAGTCCGCGAGTGCTGTCCTGAGGAAACACCCACACTGGGACCAAAACGTCGACTTCTTGCATCACATTATGCACATTTTAATTATGAGGAAATATAGTGCAGACTATAACACTTTCTCTCTATCTATATATAACATTTTTTTTAATGTATTTTTAATTTTAGTTTTTTTATTTATTTATTTGGTGGAGTGTCTCTTTAAGAATTGTAAGAACCTCTGTTCTTTAACCCCATTAAGGACACATGACATGTGTGACATGTCATGATTCCCTTTTATTCCAGAAGTTAAGAAAGTTGACAGAGTTGACGAAAAATAAATAAATAAATGTAACCTGAAATATAACAGTTTCCAATAAATCTCTTACTGCAATATTTGACTCACAATACAGAAATGAATGTAGTCATTCAGTGCAAAGCAATTGCCAGAGAAAAAGTTTTAAAAAGGCCAGAACCCAGGGTAATTGTGGTATTGAAATGTATTTGTTCAAATTATTTAATACACTGCCTGTGTGGCTAGCAGATAAAATAAAGACACAATGAATGTTTTATTGAACAACTGACAAATAATGTATTTGTTTCCAAAAGGTATATACAGGATGAGTGGTTACTGTATAGCGGGGTTAAAGCATTTCATAAAACCAAGTACAAAAAGTGAAAGGGCACACAATGATTATAGACAGGTGCTGTTTCAATAAAATGTATTAGCAGACCAATTTAAAGATCCATTTTAAAGATTGGCTCTGAACTATAGATGCAATTCATCCACAATAGTGATAGATAGTTATCAATGAGGTTCCACTGGAGCTAAAATACCTATAACCATCTATCCCTATAGTGGATAAATTGCATCTATAGTGCTGAATTTATCTCCCTGTTCTAAATGTTAAAAAACATTTACCCGAAGGTACAGAGCTTTTAATCTTACATAATTGGTTGCAGTAGTATGGAAATTAAAGGGACACTATAGTCACCAAACCGACTTTAGCTTAATTAAGCAGTTTTGGTGTATAGATCATGCCCCTGTGGTCTCACTATTCAATTCTCTGCCATTTAGGAGTTAAATCTCATTGTTTATGCAACCCTAGTCAAACCTCCCTCGATGTGACTTACACTGCCTTCCTAAACACTTGCTTTATTTAAAATTCTGTTTAGTTTAGAATGTCTTATCTCCTGCTCTGTTAGCTTGCTAGACCCTGTGGGGGCCTACTTTTATGCAGTTAAAGTTACATTTACAGAGCAGGAGATAAAAACTTTTAAGTTACATCAGATTGAAAATGAAATATTTTTTTAATGCAAGCTGTGTCAGTCACCCAGGAGACTGTAGCTAGAGGTATGGCTAGAGCTTTATAAATAAGAACTAAAAATTAACTCCTTAACCCCTTAACGCCGTTACGGCGTTGCATGCCGTCGCGCTTTAAATGGGCTTTAAAGCCGTTGCGGCGGCATGGAACGCCGTAACGGTTTAAGCCCCCAGGAGCCAGCAACTACTCACCTCCGCCGCGATCCTCTTCTGGGGGGCTGCCTGAGAGCCCAGGCAGCCCCCCTCCGGCAAATGAGGCCCCCGGGGGCCATGTGATCGCTCTCAAAGAGCGATCACATGGCCCCCTATAGCTGGCTATGGATCTGCCAGCAGGGGGACTGTTTGAAATATCAGACAGTCCCCCTGCTGGTAGGAGGTGTAAAAAAAATTAAATAAACATGTTTAAAAATAAATTAAATATATTTTAATATATATATAATATGTATATATATTATATATATATAATATATATACATATTATATATATGTAACGTCATGCAAAGTGTATTTTAATATTAATATAAGTATATAAATTAATATTAAAATACACTTAGAATGACGTTACATATATATAATATGTATATATATTATATATATAATAGATGTACATATATATATTATATATAAATACGTATAATTAAAATAATAAATAAATAAAATAATAAAATAAATAAATAAAATATTGAAACAAAATTTAATATAAATTATATATGCATATGTAATTTCATTCGAACTGTATTTTGTTATTAATATATATATATCGGTAACAAAATACACTTAGAATGACATTCTATATATATCTATCTATGTATAAAATACAAATAACCGCAAATATATATATATAGATAAATACATATAATTACATAAAAGATTACATTAGTATACACGTAGAATTTAAATACCTATAAATGCATATATATTAAAATTCTACGTGTATATTTAAATAATCTTTTAATGTAATTATGTGATTTGATTAATTAAAATTTGATTGACATGCCTGACAACACAGGGAGAAAGTGCAGAGAATTTAATTCGCAAGCACTATATTTGACCCTGTAACTCTCCAAGACACCAAAAAACCTGTACATAGGGGGTACTGTTTTACTCGGGAGACTTCACTGAACTCAAATATTAGTGTTTCAAACTGGTAAATTGTATTACAACAATGATATTTTAAGTAAAAGTGACGTTTTTCGCATTTTTTACAAGCGAACTGCACTTTTATGGTCTATATTATTGTTGTAATATGTTTTACGGTTTTAAAACACTAATATTTGTGTTTAGTGAAGTCTCCCGAGAATAACAGTACCCCCCATGTACAGGTTTTATGGTGTTTTGGAAAGTTAGAGAGTCACATATAAGGCTTGCATTCCATTTTTTTCACATTGAAATTTGCCAGATTGGTTATGTTGCCTTTGAGAGCGTATGGTAGCCCAGGAATGAGAATTACCCCCATGATGGCATACCATTTGCAAAAGTAGACAACCCGAGGTATTGCAAGTGGGGTATGTCCAGTCTTTCTTAGTAGCCACTTAGTCACAAACACTGGCCAAATATTAGTTTTTTGCTTTTTTCACACAAAAACAAATATGAACGCTAATTTTGGCCAGTGTTTGTGACTAAGTGGCTACTAAAAAAGACTAAACATACCCCACTTTCAATACCTTGGCTTGTCTAATTTTTCAAATGGTATGCCATTATGGGGGTAATTCTCTTTCCTGGGCTACCACACCGTCTCAAAGGTAACATTACTAATCTGGAAAATTTCAATTTGAAAATGGAACGTTCTATATTTGACCCTGTAACTTTCCAAAACACCATAAAACCTGTTAATGGGGGGTACTGTTGTACTCGTGAGACATCGCTGATTACAAATATGTGCATTTTTTTGCAGTAAAACCTAACAGTATTATGACATTCACAGCTAAAATGGCAGACGGAAATACAAATTTTAAAAAAAATCTTATTTTCTCACCTTTTTTTTATTTTATTCATAATAAATTATGTTCCATATATGAATAGTTAATGATAGATTAAAGCCCTGTTTCTCCTGAACAAAATGATATATAATAAGTGTGGGTGCATATAATTTGAAAGAGGGGAACTACGGGTGAACAGACATATAGCGCAAATTCCAGTTTTTGTTTACGTTTTGTTTTGATCAGAACGTGCACTATTGACTCCGTCCTGAAGGGGTTAAAAGGATCCTATAGTGCCAGGAAAACAAACCCGTTTTCCTGGCACTATTGGCTCTTGGAGAACCCCCTCCCTCGGCGCTGAAGAGGTTAAGACCCCTTCAGCCACTTACCTTAATCCAACACTCGGCGCTGGTGACCTCTCCTCCCCCGCCAACGTCAGCTCCCAAGTGGAGTCGAATACGCATGTGCGGCCAGAGATGCGTGCATTCAAAGCCGCCCAGAGGAAAGCATTGTTCAATGCTTTCCTATGGGGTTCTTATTTGACACTGGACTCCGTGAGGACTTCCGGCATCAGATAAGTGCAATTTACTCAGTGTTATTCTCGGAACCGGCCTCTAGTGACTGTCAGGGAGACCGCAACTAGAGGTTGGATTAACCCTGCAGTGTAAACATAGCGGTTTCTCTGAAAACTTGAGCTGCAGGGATAAAAGGGGGTCCTGGCACCCAGACCACTTCATTGAGCTGAAGTGGTCTGTGTGCCTATAGTGGTCCTTTAATTGCAGAAAATTGAGCAGTGAGACTAAAGGGGCATGATCTATACACTAAAACTAATTCATTAAGCTTAAGTTGTATTGGTTACTATAGTGTCCCTTTAACAAAGCTTTTTTTTTTTTTTAGATTAGTTGTCTCATATCAATAACCTCCTCTTTTAGCAACTTAATACATAAAATATGTCATTTAGTGTTTTGTATCATATTATTATTATTATTATTATCTATAGTAGTCCTGAAATGACCCTTTATTACAGAGAACGACTCTATGATGAAAGCATGTAGGAATAATAGACACACCTTCTGCAACTCTATTCAGGCAGCTAAAAATAAATGGAAATAGGCTCAAAAAACATGACAAAAAGATTAAGTGCAATACCACAAAGAAAGACTTGGTTTTATGCATACCCTGGATAGGTACTGCTGACATATGCTCATTAATACATTTTGTTTGCCCCAGTTGCCATGGTGCTCGAAATCAACACAATGGAAAACAGTTTTTCTCTGCATTACTATCAACGATGACTTGACATATCATTTGTAGCGTTGAAAGAAGAATTACTGATTCTTCCTTAATATTTTAATAAATCATTTTCTTCATAGAAGACTGAACTACATGTACTAGGTCATCAAAACTCTTAGGTTAGCGGTCAATTAGTTCTGAGTTAGAGAATGCAAAAAAATAAAGGCTGGTCTTCTAGATCTTGCTTAAAATCATTAACTGTGAAAAGACATTAGTTGCAGTGTATTTTTTTTTATTAGTCTGTCATTTCTAAAATTAAATAAATCCTTATTACTTTTTTTGATATTTAAACTTTTTTTGTAATGTGTTAATTCTAAGGTACTGTCACGACTAGTAATGTGGTCCAGCACGCAGAAACTATGTAAACATATACATAAGTAAGAAAAGGAAAATAATAGGAAAGAGCGTAAACCGGTCCTTAGAATGGCCGGACTAATACGCTAGAGACAGAGAATGGTCAAAGGGAAAGCCGAGGTCAAGGAAGCCAGAAAATACTCAATACCGATTAAACAAGCCAAGTCAGGGAAACCAGAGATCAGAATAACCAGGGAAACGCCAAGGATCAGGATACCAGGAAATCAGAAACACGAGAATAGCACTTTCAGGAAACCAGGAAACTGAAACCACGACATGGCAAAGTAATGGGGAAAGCTAGGGGTTTAAATACCCCTCTCTAGGCTATGATTGGTCAGAGGGCGACCTCTGACCCCAAAACGTGCGTGTGCGTTGACGTCGTGACGTCACGCACACGTTGGTATAACTCTCGGGGGCGGGGCTAGCAATAGACGCGACCACGCGGTCGGCGCCATCTTGGATCTGGGCGCGATGCCCGGAAGAACTATGTGCGCGGTTCCCGGCTCGCCGGCGAGCAGGTAAGCTCGTGTAGTCGGAGCGGTCGTGCCGGTCGGGCACGACCGTGAGGCTCGGCGGGCCGGTGACCGCAACAGTACCCCCCACTCGAAGACCGCGCACCGGGCGGGAAGGACCCGGCTTAAGAGGAAAGCGGTTGTGAAACGACCGGATAAGACGGGGCGCATGGACCCGGTCAGCAGGAACCCAACAACGTTCCTCGGGACCATAACCCTTCCAGTCAACGAGATAGGACAAGACACCTCTGGATAATTTGGAGTCCATGATAGAATGGACTTCGTATTCTTCTTGATCACCCACTACCAAGGGCGGAGGAGGAGTGGATACCCTGGTGTAGCGATTGCAAGTAAGGGGCTTGAGCAGAGACACATGGAAAGTATTCGCTATTCTCATATGAGCCGGTAGTGCCAAAGAATAGGTCACTGGATTAATACGTTGGGTAACTCGAAAGGGACCAATGTACCGAGGGGCAAATTTCATGGATGGGACCTTAAGCTTGATATGTCTCGTGGAGAGCCACACCCTGTCACCTGGAAGATAGACAGGATTAGCGCCCCGTTTCTTGTCAGCTTGGACCTTTGCTCGGAATGAGGCTTTTTGCAGAGCTGAATGGACGGAATCCCAGGTATCATGAATCGATTCTAAACGGGTGTCCAAAGCGGGGATTTCTGTGTCTGAGAATGCAGAAGGTAAAACAGCGGGGTGATAACCCTGATTAACAAAGAATGGACTGTGATTAGAAGATTCATGAGTGGCGTTGTTTCTGGCGAACTCAGCCATGGGTAAGAGCTCATACCAGTTAGATTGATTGGCATTTATAAAGCAACGTAAATAGGCTTCTAAAGACTGATTCGCCCTCTCTGCTGCTCCATTTGTTTGAGGGTGATATGCTGATGAAAAGGAGAGTTCGACGCCCAATTGTTTGCAAAAGGAACGCCAAAACCTAGAAACAAACTGGGTACCTCTGTCAGATACTATGTTTTTGGGTACACCGTGCAACCGAAAGATCTCTCTCAAGAATATTTGAACAAGATCTTGAGCAGATGGTAATTTCTTAAGTGGGACGAAATGTGCCATCTTCGTGAATCTATCAATAACCATAAGGACTGTATTAAACCCGTTTGAACTGGGTAGATCCACAATGAAATCCATGGCCAAGTGGGTCCATGGAGCACTAGGTATGGGCAGTGGTTGTAACAGTCCAGGAGGTGACCTAGGAGGAACTTTAGAAACTGCACATATTTGACATGCCCCAACATAATCTTTGATATCGTTTCTAAGAGCAGGCCACCAAAATCTCCTGGAGACGGCTGAGAGAGTTTTATGGACTCCAGGATGGCCCGCTGTGAGGTTGTCATGGAACAAATCTAGTACCTTCTTTCGAAACTGAGGTGACACATACAGTTTGTCCGGAGGTTTTCCCACAGGTGCCTGAGTTTGATCTGCTATTATGGCACAGAAGAGTGGAGAAGACACTTCGGAAACAGTAGTGGCAATGAGGCATTCAGGAGGTACAATAGGATATATCTCCTGTTCTGGTACTTCCTCTGTCTCAAACTGCCGAGAAAGTGCATCTGCCTTGGGTTTTTAGTACCAGGCCGGTACGTAATTACGAAATTGAATCGGGAGAGGAACAATGACCACCTAGCCTGACGAGAGGACAGTCTCTTAGCGTCCCCAATATAAGCCAAATTCTTATGATCAGTAAAGATCAAAAGTGGCTCTTTGGAACCTTCTAAGAGATGCCTCCATTCCTTAAGGGCAAGTACAATGGCCAAAAGTTCCCTATTCCCTATGTCGTAATTCCTCTCTGCAGGTGTGAGTTTGCGAGAGTAAAATCCACAGGGATGTAAAGGCGTATCAGGACTTTCTCTTTGAGACAGAATGGCTCCAACTCCTGTTTCTGATGCATCCACCTCTAGGATAAATGGTTTGGATGGATCAGGATGGGTCAGGACAGGTGCTGAGGAAAATAAAAATTTTAATTGTTCAAATGCCTCTCTTGCTTCTTTGGGCCAAGATATACAATTTGTTCCTTTTTTTGTTAAATTGGTTATAGGGGAAATCACGGAGGAAAATCCCCTTATGAATTTGCGGTAGTAATTTGCAAAACCTATAAAGCGTTGAGTAGCTTTAAGGCCCTTGGGTAATGGCCACTGTAAGACTGCCTCCAGTTTACGAGGATCCATCTGGAAACCAGACGGAGATATAACGTATCCAAGGAATTGTATCTCCGTTTGGTCAAACTGGCATTTCTCCAGTTTACAGTAAAGGCCGTTTTGTAACAGGGTTTTTAGTACAATTCTCACATGTTCGTGATGTGTCTCTAGGTCTGGGGAATAGATGAGAATGTCGTCCAAATACACTAGAACGAACATGTGAAGGTACTCTCTTAGGACATCGTTCATAAAATCCTGGAATACCGCTGGAACGTTACATAATCCAAACGGCATAACCAGGTATTCGTAATGTCCCATTCTGGTGTTAAATGCGGTCTTCCATTCGTGACCGTCCTTAATCCTGACTAGATTGTATGCACTTCGGAGATCGAGCTTGGTAAAGACTCGAGCTCCCTTCAATCTGTCAAATAGCTCTGATATAAGGGGAATAGGGTAGGCGTTTTTAATGGTAATCCTATTCAAACCCCTATAATCAATACAAGGGCGTAGGTCTCCTTCTTTTTTAGAGACAAAGAAGAATCCAGCCCCGGCTGGTGAGGAGGACCTACGGATATGACCCTTTCTGAGAGCCTCCTTAATGTATTCCTCTAAACAAAGATTTTCCTGGGGGGACAAGGCATAGATTCCTCCCTTGGGAGGCATAGTCCCTGGTAATAAGTTTATAGTACAGTCATAAGGTCTATGAGGAGGTAACCCTTCTGACTGGACCTTGTTAAATACCTCTTTCAAATCCATATACTGTTGTGGAATTTGTGTGGTCAAGGGAGGTGTAACAGGAACATTAATGGTGCCAATAGGTTGTGGGATTTGTTTAAAGCAGACACCTTTGCATCTCTCACCCCAACTCACAATCTCTCCTTCAATCCAATCCAAACGTGGATTGTGTTTAAGGAGCCAAGGGAAACCGAGTATTATCGGAACTGTAGGTGAAGAGATAATTTGAAAGGTCATTTCTTCAGAATGGAGAACACCCACTGAAACAGTGATTGGCAGAGTTTCGTGTGTGATGAAAGGCTGGGTAAGAGGCCTCCCATCAATGGCCTCGACTGCTATAGGTTTCTCTTTATGTCTTAAGGGCAGGAGATGTTTTGCAGAGAATTCTTTGTCTAGGAAATTCTCCGCTGCCCCAGAGTCAATCATAGCCTCACATTGAACAGTAGTGTTCTCGAAAGATAAGGTTACTTTGATAAGGAAACGGTTCTTAGTCAATTTAGGGGACATATACATCACACCTAAGGTCGGTCCCCGTACGTGCCTTAGGTGTGCAAGTTTTCCGGCCGAACCGGGCATGACGACCTTAGATGCCCCTTCTTGCCACAATACATACATAACCCCTCGTTACGTCTGTGTTGTCTCTCTGCCTCAGTGAGTTTAGCACTACCCAATTGCATGGGTTCAGGTTCTGGAAGAGGCGTTTGGCTACTAACCACTGGGTTAGAGAAACGAGGGGCTATGGACAAATTAGAGCGTCTGTTACGTTGTTTGTTTTTCTCTCTCTCTCTGAGCCGGTTGTCAATGTCTATCATGTAGGCAATAAACTCGTTAAGACTAACCGGAAGGTCTCTAGCTGCAGTCTCATCGTGTATATTCTCAGCTAAACCTTCAGAGAAAGCAGCCACCAGACCGCTATTGGTCCAATCAACCTCAGACGCTAATGTCCTGAACTCTATAGCATAATCGGCTACAGAACGACTGCCTTGCTTGATTCGCATAAGGGCTTTGGCAGCGTTCTTTTCCTTGCCTTTAGGTTCAAATGTAGCTTTAAAGGCCGTAAGAAAAGTATTGTAATCACGGGCTACTGCGTCACCACTTTCCCATAAGGGGTTAGCCCAGGTCAAAGCTTTTCCAGTTAATTGGTTCATCAGATAGCCTATTTTTGATCTATCTGTTGGGAATGAACCTGGGGAGGCCTCAAAGTGGTATTCAATTTGGTTTAAAAAACCTCTGAATTCCTTAGAATCACCTCCATAGCGGGGGGGCGGTGACAAGGTTATGGACGGTGGTTTATGTGGTACGGGAACCACTACAGGTGGCGGAACCACAGGTGGTACCGGAGGGACCTCTAAATAGGCAGTCCTCTGGAGCAAGGTCTGAAATGCCTGGGCAAATTGGTCTAACCTGTGGTCCATATCCTCCACCCTACTCTCACATGCGATCATATGCTTGCATAGTTCTGCAGGATCCATGGCCATGTCGTAATGTCACGACTAGTAATGTGGTCCAGCACGCAGAAACTATGTAAACATATACATAAGTAAGAAAAGGAAAATAATAGGAAAGAGCGTAAACCGGTCCTTAGAATGGCCGGACTAATACGCTAGAGACAGAGAATGGTCAAAGGGAAAGCCGAGGTCAAGGAAGCCAGAAAATACTCAATACCGATTAAACAAGCCAAGTCAGGGAAACCAGAGATCAGAATAACCAGGGAAACGCCAAGGATCAGGATACCAGGAAATCAGAAACACGAGAATAGCACTTTCAGGAAACCAGGAAACTGAAACCACGACATGGCAAAGTAATGGGGAAAGCTAGGGGTTTAAATACCCCTCTCTAGGCTATGATTGGTCAGAGGGCGACCTCTGACCCCAAAACGTGCGTGTGCGTTGACGTCGTGACGTCACGCACACGTTGGTATAACTCTCGGGGGCGGGGCTAGCAATAGACGCGACCACGCGGTCGGCGCCATCTTGGATCTGGGCGCGATGCCCGGAAGAACTATGTGCGCGGTTCCCGGCTCGCCGGCGAGCAGGTAAGCTCGTGTTGTCGGAGCGGTCGTGCCGGTCGGGCACGACCGTGAGGCTCGGCCGGCCGGTGACCGCAACAGGTACATGCTTGTTATGTTACAATTGCTATTTTTCTTAATATAAATTTGTGATAAAGTGTGTCAGACAAATTTAAGTGGAGATAGGTGTGGGGAATGATGATTACTTATTATTTAGCACTTTATCCTAGAATTGCATGCAATTTTATTTTGTTAAATTATTCCCATGTTGGCAATTAGGTAACATTAAAAGTTACAATGGTACATGTATTTCATAGAGCAATTCATTCATTCATTTATTATGTTAAGTATTAAAATGGCTTATACAACAGTACAATTTAACATTAACACTATATAAACTGAAATCAATTATTGTAAAATAAAAATGTAACAACACTCTTCTTGCAAAAAAAAAGCCTTACCTTGCCCCTAAATATACGTGGTAATAAGAAGGAAAGACTTTCTAATCAAGGCTTAGACAAACTATAACCATGCTAACCAAATAAAATTAGATCTAAAAGTGACTTTAAAATGACACAGAATTGCCTAGCTTCCCTGACACAAGTACCCCAAAATAAAATTTCCTACAATCCCCCATATGCACATAGATATGTGTCAGACAGGAGAGGATTCTTACATAATCATTCTTCTAAATCGTAAAGAAAATTCTTTATAAATTCAGTGCACACAGTATTATCCATGTATTCTGCTCATTGAAATAACCATCTGTAAAATTAAAAAAATTAAATCCAAATTAAATTAGATGATAGAATAAGTGGCCACGAAAAAAAAGTAAAACACATGTGCACCATTGCTTAACACCTTGTAGATTATATAAGACTTAATTACACAGCATAGGAAATAGGATGGAGAGTTTCTGGTCCACTTAAAACTTTAATAATTTTCCCATCATCAGTCATCGGAAGACCCAATTAATTTGTTTTAAAGAATTAAAGCATGGTCTAACTCAAGTGTTTTAAGCTTGCTTTAAAATATACAATTTGGTCCCAACACTCATGTGAAGAGTTTTAAAATATAATTGTAATCATTTTTTGGGAAGCAGTTTTATATTTGTTATTTAATGAAATGTGATCTTTTAAAACAGAAGGGGAATCTGTGTGATGCTTTACAGAATAGAGCAAATCAGAATCCTAAAAAAATGTTCTAGGAATACCCCACAGTTAAGATAAATAGGCTAATTCCAGTCATGTGTGAGTGACAGCTTAATATTATACAACATTTTACTTTTCTATTTCTTTATTATAAAATATGTTTCTATGGAAAATATAAAAAAAAAATAAACAGCATGATGATAAACTTCTGGTGTTTAATCTCAATAAGTTGCAAAGTTCTTAATTTAATTTTAAGAACTAAGATAGTACTCTAATGCTAGCGGAAATGATGCATCTTAAAGAGAATGGTTAGACAGTTGGCATTGGAAATTAAGTGTTTTCATAAATGGAAAGAATACAATCACTTTGCCCCTCTCACTAGCTGAAATAAGTTTCTGTGGATTGGCAAAAAGGGTATTTTCAATAAGTTACTGCGTGAACTCAACAGGTGGCTTGCACTGTTTGTACAGTACGCTGTCCAGTTAAGAATAAAAAGAACAAGCCTGAGGGATAGGATGTTTGATCCTGCCAGAGAATGTGTTGATGGATTAACCTCTCTTTTTCCATGCTGAAAGAAAATATGCCAATCTCCAAAACCTGTAAAAAGTAATATAGTACAGAGAATAAAATATCTACTCTCAGTGCTCATAAAAAAAACACTGCTAAGAAGCTAAAAGAAGAATCAATACACACAATATACGTGATTTTAACATTGGAATTCCATTTAAGATCATCTGTCAAGAGAGTGCATCATCCACCACAATCTTCCATCTAGCAGTGAAAACTACTTGTTACTATGTGGCAGGAGTTAACACATTCTCTACTGTCTCCCGTTATTATAGTGGATGGAGGGTATGTGGAAAAGACTACAACATCCATCAAGTCCTGCCATATTTCGTGACTTGGTTACAATCATATAATAATAAAATAATCATCCATCACTAATCACATTTGGAGAAACAAAATGGATAGTGTGTTCATTAAAACTAATGGGTTTACACAGACCGTAGCCAAAATAAAGCTAAACTTCCTCTACGTGCTGCCCTTGACGTGCTGTATTACAAATATTAGGTATTTCTATACGAACTAGCGGGTCAGATTAGCAAATTGGCTATTAATTTACTGAAACTTGTATTTTATAAATAAACAGTGATTTCATTGAGAGCCATAGTCACAAAGTGAAATTTTGTATTTAGTGAGATACCCTGTGA
This sequence comes from Pelobates fuscus, assembly GCF_036172605.1. Taxonomy (NCBI): domain Eukaryota; kingdom Metazoa; phylum Chordata; class Amphibia; order Anura; family Pelobatidae; genus Pelobates; species Pelobates fuscus. The sequence continues at coordinate 143,523,452 of NC_086318.1, forward strand.
ATATATTAGGTATTCCTGAATTTTACAACTTAAAAGACTATCCTGAAGGAAAGTTAATTTGGTGACAAACTGTCAGGATTTATAGGGAGTCCTAAAATGCAAATCTAGATAAGATAAACGGAAGCGGTAATGTATTAATGCAATTGACTTAGGGCAGCTATGTTACACCCATATCAAAAATGAATATTTCAGATAAAGTCTTTGTGAAATACTCAAATTGTCTGTTTTGGAGTTCCACAGAATTTCCAACCCAGTCTAAAGATATCCTGAGACAAAGTAAAGACTACTTTGTCTGAGTATTTTTTATCTGCTTGGCAAAGCTTGAGAAAAGGTGGAACTTGCTTGTTATTTCCCCCAGCCATCACTAGTGATTGATCTAGGGAAAATAAACTTTCTATGAAGGATCCCAGAATCTTGCAGAAACCTCCATAGACCTCAACACTTTACAGCAATTATGTCGCCTCTGCGATCTTACAGAAACTCCATAGACCTCAATTTTGTATGGCACTGATGTGGGCTCCTGGCAGCTGAAGCACCAGGAACTGAAGAGGACCAGATGGAATAGAATGGCGGTTCCCATTAGGATCAGGTTTAGGTAAGTAAAATCTACCCTGCACCCCATGGCCATTGTTGAGGGTCTTTGCAAATTGTGCAAAAACCCAAGATCAGGTGACAGAGCCACTTTAAAGTATGAGGCAAAATAATTAATCATGAAAAAAAGGCCTAGATCAAGTGATTACAGAATAGCAACAAGATGATGAGACAAGTTATTATAGGAAAATCTGGAAAGTAAGAGAACAAGCCAAAGTAGAAAACCAGACTACCTGAGACACATGAGTATAAATGCATTCTTAAAGAACAGGATAAACTGGGGATATATAGTCATTAGATACCTGTGTTATTAGAGGGACACCAAATTGTGAGTAAATGGTGTTGCTGACATGACACAGTGCTTGCATCGTTTTTAGGATAAGGAGAACTGCAAGTGGAGTAGTCTGTATCATTCATGATGCTGGAAATAATGCATGGTCACTTATGTCAAAGACTCATCGATGGAGGTGGTTTAATGGCATAATGACTCATCTCAAAATAAATGTTGTTGCATCAAGTACTGGAGGATGGCGCATGTCAGAGCTGGATTAAGGTTGTCCAGGGCCCTAGGCTGGGTACCAGATTGGGACCCTCTTCTAGATCCCTGTGTTTGATAGTGTGTGTAGTGATTGAGTGTTGCGTATGTGGAGGAGGCTGAAAGTTGTATGTTCCTAAGAGAGAGAGAGAGAGAGAGAGAGAGAGAGAGAGAGAAAGAGAGTGTGTGTGTGTGTGTGTGTGTTTCTGTCTGAGTATGTCTATACCTCTGGTATTGTGTACCTGTGTATGTGTCTAGGCAGCCTTGTGTGTAAGAACTGGGGGGTAGGTGAGTGTGACAGAGTTGAGGGGTGAGTGTGACAGAATGAGGGTGTGTGTGTGGCAGGGTGAGGGTTGGTGAGTGTGAAAGGATAAAGGGGGAGAAAGTGACAGGGTATGTGGCAACCTGATGTCAACATGGCTGAGTGTGACAGAATTGAGAGGTGTTTCTTACAGGGTTAGTGTGGCACGGTTGGAAAGTGAGTGTGAGCTTGGGGAAGTGATTGTGACATTGTGAAGGGTGGTAAGAGTACTAGGTTAGCAGTAAGTGATGTAGTGTGAGTGAAGGGGTGACACTGCATGTGTGGGGGAGTGAAAGTATATTGGGAGGCTGTGTTAAATACATTCTTCCCACATAGTAATGCAGTTTAGTATTATTATTATTATTATTATTATTATTATTATTATTATTATTATTATTTTTATTTTTACCTACACTGCCCCCTCTTGCTTACCTCCTATAAGGGAAGGGTCAATAATATATACCTTGTTAAATCAGTGGAGTCCCTGGTGGTCCATGGGTTGCTGGTGCAGCAGCTAGTCTTCTAGTTTGGCGCTCTCTGAGGATGTCATAATGCAGGCTTGGAAATACGGTGCGAGGGATTGAGACAACACCATGGGCAATTAAGGAAAGATTTTTAAAGTACAGGCAGGGAGATCTTTCAATCTGCCTACCAGCTCAAAAGGAAGAAGCCAAACAGAGCCGGAGCTCTAGGTTCAGAGAGGCAGCTGCCATGGTGGCCTTATGAGTAAATCAGCTCTGGAGCAGGTACCCTTACACATACATGATAGGTTAAAATGTCAGTGCCTAAATTTCCAACAAAGAACAAAAGTTATATATATATATTTTTTTTTTTTTTTTTTTTTATTCTTTCTCTCTTGATTCATATACCTGGAATTGACAAAGGCTTTAATAATAAGTAGTTGCTAAATAAACCAAAATAGGAGGGGGGGCATTGTCACAAATGTGCTGAAAGAAATAAAGCCTAGAAATATAAATAGTGTGTTTCAAATTTACAATAGTACAATTATGGGCAGCAATTACGCAAACAAGGATCCATAAGAGCCCATAAACAGAAAAGGAATGCAAAAATATATTGTCAGCTGTGCTCCAAGATATGAAGAAACCAGGATAGTAAATAAATCCATATATACAGAATACAGTATAAATCTTTATAGTAAATCAGCCACTTCAAGAAGAAATTACTTTAGGGCTGGCAAGGACAATAATATTTTTTTACATATCACCATTTTTCTGAGATTGATGGGAGTTACATTTACAAATAACAGCTGCTATTTTATAATGCAATCATTATTTCATCCCTGTTTCTCTTCATGATATTCTAGATTTCTAAAAATCATAAGGACAAGGAGGATTGCTATTATTAAGTGAATGTTGATCCCATGCCTTTTTTCAAACCATTTTAAACTAATGTGAACAAATTGTTTTCCTCAAAAAGTTAAATTTTTTTTCTGTTGAGGCTGTTAAATTTACCATTTTCAATTAAGGGCCAAATATTTAGTTCCAGTGGATTGGTTATCGTTCAAGTCTCCATTAGGAATGTTTATTGAAACAAATCTTGATAATATCTCTTAAATTACAACCCTATTAAAACTTGATTCAAAACACAGGTAATGACTACTTTTTACAATGTGTTCTCAAGATTTCCCATGGGTGTTAAGATTATTAGATGAAGCTTATTAAGGAGAATTGTTAAAACATGTTCTCTTTCCCACTCTAATTATGTTGGTCATTTATCATAACACAGCATTGGCTGCCTCCTCACGAGTTCTCCAATAGTAGAAGATAAATATATATATAAATACACATATAAAATTTATATATATTGTCAAGGTAAAGGTGAAAGCCAGATTTTGTTAAGCTAAGGGTTAGAAATAAAATAAATATACACCTTAACCCCTTAAGGACCAAACTTCTGGAATAAAAGGGAATCATGACATGACACACATGTCATGTGTCCTTAAGGGGTTAAAAGGACAATGTAGCAATAGGAACCCATATATAGTTTGTGACCGTGATTGCACTGCACATGCACGTTTGATGTCATGGTATACTATGTTATCATAGCCAGGAAGTTACCGTCCCAGGTCTCCTACCCAAAGGACTTGGAGGCATGGCTTAAAACTTCCAAGCTTCTAATTATTCAAATAAAGTCATTTGGGACCACATAGGAGTGGGGAACTTCTGTAGGCACTATAACAACTTTATTTAGTGAGTACAGTGTTCCTTTAATGGTGTTAAAAATAACTATGTTGTATGTGTTTGTAATGGCTATGGTTATGTGGTTTCCCCTGTATGGCACATGGCTATTAAAAGCAACTGATAAGCCGTTCAGATGCAACTTGAATATATTAGGACAATTGAGTAGAAACATTTCTATTACAGGGACATTGTAATCACCAAAACAACTTTAGCTTAATGAAGTTGTTTTTGTATATATAGCATGCCTCTGGAGTTTCACTGCTCAATTCACTGCCATTTAGGAGTTAAATCAACTTTGCTTCTGTTTATGCAGCCCTGGCCACACCTCACCTGTCTGTGACTGACACAGCCTGCATCAAACCAAATGGTTTCATTTTTAATCAGATATAACTTACTTAAAAAAAAAATATCTCCTGTTCTGTACTTTTTTTTTTTTTAATTTATTTTTTAACATCAGGTATGTGTTGTGCCATTTTAATTCAAGGGATAGTGCGTTTTCATTAACTGGCAGGTACTATTATCATCCTTTGAATATTTCCTTTTAACTTTTTACCTTATCATCTTTACCATTTCTTTTAGTTTTTTCTTACTTAAAACCTTAACTTTATTTATACTTATAAGAATCAATTATCTTTATCTGCAAACCTGTTTATTTTAAACATATTATGAGACAACCATTTTTTAAGTGTGGTTATAGTAAACTGATTAACATCAATTTAAATTGGAACTTTAATTAAAACTTCATTATTATTCGTAATATAATCAGTTTACATCAACTTTAATATGATACATTCATAGTGAACATACATATAAAACAGAGAGGAGACAAAACTTGTCATGAGAACGTATTATCGATATTCCTAAAAAGCGTTTGGAATATGACATTCTGTAAATTTAACTTTAATCACATACAGAAGGATTCTACAGGGTCTAGCAATCTATTATCAGAGCAGGAGATAAAAAAAATTCTAAATGAAACAGAATTTGAAATAATGGAAACAATAAAGAAAACACTAAACACTAGATGAATCCTTACAGGAAATTGTTTAGGAAGGCATGTGACTAGGGTTGAATTAACAAAAATTGCAGTGAATTGAGCAGTGAAACTTCAATGACATGATCTATGTAGCGGAGAGCTGATCTTGCACAGCTATTCTCCACTAGAGATCCCAGTGAGGCTCAGGAACAAGGTGATGATCAGTCCACAGGCAAGGTTTCCAGCAGGTAGAGTAATACAGCAATATCCCCATCACATTCCCAATAACTGGACGACACACAGTTTCAGGAGTAGAACTCACAAGCTTTATTTCACAGTTCCTTATAAAGCCCTCTCCCATGCAAGGGAGGAGGTTCTATTACTTAAGACATTATCCAATCTACAAGCAGTAACCTCCCACAGATCTCCTCCCCTCCTCTAGCATCATAATCCCCTTAGCATGTACATAGTTTCCCCCGAGTTTTGGATGTACCCTAAATACTTGGGGTACATCCACAAATCTAATATCCCCAGATAGCTCTATTCTGGGGGACCAACATACTTTAAAATCAGCCCATTCGGATAAAGCGTTCGGGAGTTATGGGACTTTGAAGTTTGGACCGACCGCAGAGGTAAAGTATCCGAAAACAGTTCCATGCATTTTGGCCCTGCGGTCGGTCACAAACAGGCGAATACAAATGGGTGAAATATTGCTGTTAAGTGGCCTGATGGGGAGTCGGATGAATCCCCTAGTTCGTGGGGTTCTTCCTACCGAACGGCGGGCCGTTCGGTAGTTTCCCCACGAAGTATTAGGAGTCTGGAGGTCTCAGCGGTGGTTGCCTAGTCAAGTGTCCGATTTCGGTTCCAGACACTCGACGGCAAAACACAGCTGTTCGGCAGTTTAAGATGGCCGCCGCCACGTGTTCGTATCCCGAATGGCGGCCACCCAGAGGACAAAGACCACACTGCACGAATAGGTAATTACCCGTTTGCAACATTGTTGCAAACGGTAATTGAAGGCACACTTTACACAGGGTGGTCTGGTTGTTCGGTAGTTTCATTCCCTGGTTTTATATGAATGATTCTACCGAACAACTAGAGGAATACAGTTCTTTACATACATTCAACTGTCCATATAACCGGATACCATGGTTTTCTATACCTGTTCACACACATTAAACCAGCAATATGACCAAATACAATTATTCTCATACATGTTGCGGGACAGCCCGGTACCAATCCGCTACACTGCTCCCCCTTGCCCACAAGCCGGCATACACAGTCTGATCCAACACAGATCGGCTTGGGGATGTCCGGGGGCTCACGGATCATTTCTCTAAGTCAGTTTGTCTTGACAACCCGTCAGCATTTCCATTCTGCTTACCCGGCCGGTACTGGATATTAAAGTCAAAAGGCTGTAGCGCCAAACTCCAGCGCAGCAGCCTGGCGTTGTCCCCAGCCACCCGGTTCAGCCAGACTAACGGGTTGTGATCCGTGAGCAAGGAAAAGGGCTGTCCATATAAATAGGGCTGCAGTTTCTTTAGGGCCCACACCACAGCCAGGCACTCCTTTTCGATGGCGGCGTAGCTTACTTCTCGAGGTAACAGTTTGCGACTGATGTAAGCCACGGGATGTTCTCCGCCATCGGCCCCGACTTGACTCAGTACTGCCCCCAATCCAAACATAGAAGCGTCTGTGTGAACAAGAAAACGTTTAGTTGGATTGGGAGCTGCCAAGACAGGGGCATTTATCAGTGCATTTTTCAATTGTTGGAATGCCTGTTCACACTCCGGGGTCCAGTTTACTTGGCGGGGAAGGTTCTTACGGGTCAGGTCAGTGAGGGGTTTGGCCAGGGCGCTATAATTGGGAACAAACTTCCTGTAATACCCCGCTGTCCCTAGAAACGCTAAAACTTGGGTCTTAGTCCTAGGGGTGGGCCACTGGGCTACAGCCTCTACTTTAGCGGGCTCGGGTTTCTGTTTACCGCACCCTACTCTATGTCCCAGGTACTGTACCTCAGCCATTCCGATACTACACTTGGCCGGCTTCAAGGTCAAACCTGCTTCCCTTATCCTATCTAGCACAGCTCCTATGTGAGCTAAATGTTCCTGCCACGTATTGCTAAAAATGGCAATATCGTCCAGGTATGCACAGGTATAGTCCTGCAATCCATCCAGGAGTCGATCCACCATCCTTTGGAAGGTGGCTGGGGTGTTTTTCATCCCAAATGGCATGACTTTAAATTGGTACAAGCCAAATGGGGTGACAAAGGCCGACTTCGGCATGGCGTCTGGGGCCAGGGGGATTTGCCAATAACCTTTACACAAGTCAATAGTGGTGAGGTATTGGCCCCTGGCCATTCTGTCCAGTAACTCGTCTATCCGGGGCATCGGATAGGCGTCGGATACAGTCTTCTCGTTCAATCTCCTATAGTCCACGCAGAAGCGGGTCGTACCGTCTCGCTTTGGTACGAGGACTACAGGAGATGCCCAAGGACTGTCTGAGGGTTCAATCACCCCCAGTTGGAGCATCTCGTCGATCTCCTTACGCATGTTTGCCCGTACAGCTTCTGGGATGCGGTAGGGCGTCTGGCGCATGGGTAGTTGCCCTGGGGTCTCGACCCGGTGAGTTGCCAGAGGCGTGTATCCAGGTACATTAGAGAACGTGTCGCGTTTCTCTTCTAATAGTTGCTGTACCTCGATCCGCTCCTGTGGGCTCAGCCGATCTCCCAGCGTGACCTCCCCTAAATCTCCGGACAACTGCCCATCCCCCAGCAAATCGGGGAGGGGTAAGCTGTCAAACTCTTCCGTGTTAGGGGCACAGATGGCGGTTACCTCCTCAGTACGCTCGTGGTAGGGCTTCAGCATGTTCACATGGAGCATGCGTCGCCCCCCAGTCCCTGTGCAGGGGCCGATAATATAGGTGGTATCACATCTTTGCTCCACCACCTTATATGGGCCCTGCCAGGCGGCCTGTAACTTATCATGTCGGACAGGTTTTAAAATTAGTACTTTCTGCCCGACCTGAAAGCTACGGTCCCTGGCTCCCCGATCATACCATGTGCGCTGGCGTGTCTGGGCCTCCTGAAGGTTTTCCCTCACCGTCTTGGTCAGTGCTTCTAGGCGGTCCCGAAAGGCCAACACATATGGTATGATGGGAGTGCCATCTGTGCTCCGGTCTCCCTCCCAATGCTCTCTAATAAGATTTAATGGGCCTCGGACCCTCCTTCCAAACAATAATTCAAACGGGGAGAACCCTGTGGATTCCTGCGGCACCTCCCGGTATGCGAATAGGAGGTGCGGCAGGAATCGTTCCCAGTCCTTGTGGGTCTCTGCGAAGGTTCGGAGCATCTGCTTCAAGGTACCATTGAATCGTTCGCAGAGCCCGTTCGTCTGGGGGTGGTAAGGGGCACTGATAATAGGCTTAATGCCACAGATCCTCCAGAGGTGTTGGGTGAATTCTGCGGTAAACTGGGTACCCTGATCCGAGATAATTTCCCTGGGTAATCCCATCCGGGAGAATATCCGCATGAGGGCATCCGCGACCGTCTCAGCGTGGATGTTGGTCAGAGCCACTGCCTCTGGATACCTGGTGGCATAATCTACTACCGTTAAAATATACAGTTTTCCTGACGGGCAAGCTTTATTGAGGGGGCCTATCAGATCCACCGCTATTCGGCTAAAAGGTTCCTCTATTATGGGTAAGGGGTGAAGTTTAGCCTTCCTGCGATCCCCCCTTTTTCCCACTCTCTGGCAGGTATCGCAAGTCGTGCAATATCTGCGTACTTCCTGGCTAATCCCTGGCCAGAAGAAACTCTGGGTTAGTCTGTACCTGGTGCGACTAACCCCTAGATGTCCGGATAGCGGAATATCATGCGCTATCCGGAGTAATTCAGCCCGGTACCGCTGTGGTACCACTAATTGTCTCCTCGCTATCGGGTCTAACCCCGTAATCTGTTTGCTTGTTTCCCTGTACAAAAGTTGTTTATCCCAGATAAACCTCTCTCCCTCCGCCCCGGGGGAACCCGTGACAACCTTGTCCCTATACACCTGAAGCGTGGGGTCTGTTGCGACTTCAGCTACAAATTCATTAGGTGGAGCCCAGGGGACACATTCTAGAGGGGGGGTAGGGTTGCTTACCTGGACCTCCGGCAGTGTGTTGTGGTCCTGGGTGCGGGCCTGTTGTCGGGTGACTACAGGGTTGACCTCCCCTGTGGTGGGCAACTGGGGCTCAAAAGCAGAAGTGAGCCTCCCCAGATCGTTCCCCAATAAAACCTCCGACGGTAAATGCGGCATCAATCCCACCTCCACTTCCCCTGCCCCCGCTCCCCAATGTAAATGTACCCTTGCTGTAGGTAGCCGGTACACTGTTCCCCCAGCTACCCGGACGGCAACAGTTTTGTTCAGTTTTGCCTGATCTGAAATCAGGTGGCTCTGTACCAAAGTGATGGTGGCTCCCGAATCTCGTAATCCCCGGACTGCTGTACCATTCAGATATACCGTCTGTCGATGGTGCCGTAGATTATCCACATTGGCCTGGACAGGATCTGCCTCGTGCAGTACCTCCCATTGTTCCACAGTAGTAATGGGGACTGCGGAACCATACGGGGTGGTAACTAGGTCCTGGTAGTGGTGGGCTGCGGCCGCCCTGGGTGGAGGTGGGCCTGGACGAATCCAGGTGGAACGGTCCCGTAGCTGTGGGCATTCCCTTTTATAATGTCCCCACTTCTGGCAGTGATGACAGGGGCCAGCGGTGGGTTGTCGGAACCGGGGCTGTGCAGCGGGTGGTGGTGGTGGTGGTAGTGGTCTCGGTGGAGCTGGGGTGTAGGTGGTTCCCCCGAATGTTTTAAAGGTTGCTTTTGGAGCTGCAGGTTTTTGTGACCTGCGTGCATCCAGGTAGTCATCCGCTTTCCTAGCAGCCTCGGTGAGGGAAGTAGGGTTTCTGTCCCTTACCCATTCCTGGACCTCACTGGTTACTCCCTCATAGAACTGCTCCATCAGCAACATCTGTATTACATCCTCCATAGAACGTGCCTTGCTAGCTTGCACCCACCCGAGTGCTGCCCCCTGTAATCGGCATGCCCACTCTGCGTGCGAGTCCTTCTCTGCTTTCTTTAGATCCCGGAACCTCCGCCGGTATGCCTCGGGTGTTATAGCATACCTGGCGAGTATAATTTCTTTCACTTTACTGTAATTCCTTATTTCGTCATTAGGTACAGTCCGATATGCCTCTGCTGCCCTCCCGGTTAACCTTCCGGCCAAAATAGGTACCCAGTCCTCTGCGTTAATTTTATGCAGTGCACACAGTCTCTCAAAGTCTTGCAGGAAAGCGTCTATATCTTCCTCTGCCTCCACATATGTTTTAAAAGCCTGGTACGGTATTTTAGGCTTACCTTCCTGTGGCACATTAATTGCAGAGCTTTGTTCTGGTGCCTGTGTCCTTAGGATGAATTCTTGTACCTCGGCCATTGTCCTGGTAACAATTTCTGCTGGGGGGTTTTCCCCATAAAGGGATAGCCTGAACTGAACCTGCCTCTGGAATTCCGATCCTTGTGGTGTTCCTCCCGGCTCCCTCTGTGCCGGAACTGAATCGCCCTCCATTCTGTACTCTGCCATGAGTTCTGTAACAAGTACTGCTTTCTTCTTATTGCTGGCTTGTATACCCCTTGCCTCTAGGAGGTCCTTTAGCGTGGAGCGTTTTAGCGCAGAAAAATCAATCTCCATCCGTACTCCATTTACGCTTGTTCCTCTGTGAGTTTGGATCCCAGCGCTGCCAACCAATGTAGCGGAGAGCCGATCTTGCACAGCTATTCTCCACTAGAGATCCCAGTGAGGCTCAGGAACAAGGTGATGATCAGTCCACAGGCAAGGTTTCCAGCAGGTAGAGTAATACAGCAATATCCCCATCACATTCCCAATAACTGGACGACACACAGTTTCAGGAGTAGAACTCACAAGCTTTATTTCACAGTTCCTTATAAAGCCCTCTCCCATGCAAGGGAGGAGGTTCTATTACTTAAGACATTATCCAATCTACAAGCAGTAACCTCCCACAGATCTCCTCCCCTCCTCTAGCATCATAATCCCCTTAGCATGTACATAGTTTCCCCCGAGTTTTGGATGTACCCTAAATACTTGGGGTACATCCACAAATCTAATATCCCCAGATAGCTCTATTCTGGGGGACCAACATACTTTAAAATCAGCCCATTCGGATAAAGCGTTCGGGAGTTATGGGACTTTGAAGTTTGGACCGACCGCAGAGGTAAAGTATCCGAAAACAGTTCCATGCATTTTGGCCCTGCGGTCGGTCACAAACAGGCGAATACAAATGGGTGAAATATTGCTGTTAAGTGGCCTGATGGGGAGTCGGATGAATCCCCTAGTTCGTGGGGTTCTTCCTACCGAACGGCGGGCCGTTCGGTAGTTTCCCCACGAAGTATTAGGAGTCTGGAGGTCTCAGCGGTGGTTGCCTAGTCAAGTGTCCGATTTCGGTTCCAGACACTCGACGGCAAAACACAGCTGTTCGGCAGTTTAAGATGGCCGCCGCCACGTGTTCGTATCCCGAATGGCGGCCACCCAGAGGACAAAGACCACACTGCACGAATAGGTAATTACCCGTTTGCAACATTGTTGCAAACGGTAATTGAAGGCACACTTTACACAGGGTGGTCTGGTTGTTCGGTAGTTTCATTCCCTGGTTTTATATGAATGATTCTACCGAACAACTAGAGGAATACAGTTCTTTACATACATTCAACTGTCCATATAACCGGATACCATGGTTTTCTATACCTGTTCACACACATTAAACCAGCAATATGACCAAATACAATTATTCTCATACATGTTGCGGGACAACCCGGTACCAATCCGCTACACTCTATACATCAAGACTGCTTCATTAGGCTAAAGTTATTTTGGTGACTTCAGTGTCCCTCTAAGTAACACCTCAGACTGCTCCTTCTCATCGGACAGCATTAGGCTGTCTGAAGGTACATCACTCAGAAATACAGAAATACAGGGGAATAGAGAGGTTAAATAATGATGAAAGTATGAAAAAATAATACTTTTAAAGGGTGGTAGAAGAGACACCACTAATTGATTTCCTCCTGCATTAATGATGGGCCTATAAACTGAGACAGAAGTTTGTGGTTCCTATCACATCATATCTCAAAATGTCATTTGCACTGTATGGTGTGTAACAAGCTGTGCATTACAGAACAGTGCATTGCTGATGTCACCTACCATGCTGTATGAGTACAAGATGTCCAATAAAACAAATAATATAGATACATTCTGAAGATATAAAGCTCAGGTGGTTAATGAACACCTCCAGAATCTCGAGAGGCATTACTTTCCCTTAATACATGTTTTAAAATACTTTATTATTTATATTGCATACCGTAGTATTTTAAAATTAAATCAAGAATTAGGACAGGGGTTAGGGATAGAATGCTCTTGCTTTTGCCTCTTTAAACACCAATAACTTGAACTGCCCAAATTTAGTGGGAATTATTTTCCCGAGAACAATGATTAGCAGGTCAGCCTTGCAGACTAGAATTCACAATGTTTATTATATTTTTTGTGTGCTGCACATATACAGAGTTTTTAATAACTCTCCTTTTTCCATTACATAATATTATAAAAAGTGTGGATAGACAATACTTAGCAGAGAATAATTGTTGCCTTGCAAGTTGGAGAAATGCCGCATTCTTTACAAAAAAACTACAGAGGCCTAGATTTATATTTCTAATACGAGTTCTGTGGTTTTCATCCAACCAAAGACTCCAACATGATCAGGAGAAGGTTATTAGAGACAAGTCATATAAATACACAAACAATGGGTACTTTTACTTACATAAATGAACATCAGATCCAAAAATAGCTGAGGTTCCCTTTTAGCAAAACAAAATGATTAAATTGCTTCTCGTAAAGGTTAAGCACTGTAATGTAAAAAGGGTGTTTTCTGATTTGAACATGGTGATTAATTCTCAGTGCAATAAAATGCACTGCAAGAACTTTTTAATGTAAAAATTCTTATATTCTTAAAGTGACAATACCACTGCTGAGTTCTTCATACAGATAGAAACTTTTTAAATAACTAAAATATTTCCTGTTAGACTTTCACTGAAATTCTATCAAAATCACAAGTTATTAATGAGCCAAAGTAAACAATGTACAAGTTCAGGCAATTAAAAACAGTTGTTAAATAAGAACTAAATTTCAAAAAGGTTCATAAACAGGATTATACACATATGATTGAGTTATGGTAAAATGATACTTTAGGCACCACCACCACTATAGCTCTCTGTAGTGGTTATGGTTCTTGGAGAACATGCCACTGACCTGGTAAGCTGCTAAGGAGTTGGAACCCAATATCTGGAACCTGGAAGTAAGGGAAGGAGGCTAGGAGATCTGTGGTGGAATCTGGGTTTTATTAATGCTACAAAATCCAAGTGAGAAGCAGGCAACAATAAGATCAGGGTCTGAAGTCAGGGAAGGTAGCAAAATTTCATAAACAATAAAAGTAGTCATGTCCAAGTAGCAGGGAGATCCAATGGCACTGGGAGCAGGGAAGGACCAAGGATCAGGTACACAGTTGCAGGAGCAGGTTCTGGGTTAGGAACAGGAGCACCACTCCAAGAAACTTTAGGTAAAGCTGCAGTATGACCAAGGACTGGACTTTCGTAGGGGTTTCCTGTTCAGTAGGATGGCCTTTTCATGAAAGTGGAGTGTCACATGACTTAATAAACTCCCATTCTAGGAGTTTGGACAGCCAAAACATGGCATGGAGGACAGTGAGGATGAAGTTGTGGGTGTGGAACAGGTAAGGGACTTCCCCATAGGCCCTTGGGACAAAGCCTCCACTAAGCCTTAACCTCCAACATGATTTCGGTCAGGCTGACCAGGATACATCAGCTTACTTGCCACGCTTACTTCAACTGGAGCATGGACATTCCCAGCTGGTTTCCAAAATCAGTCCTCACGGCCATTCCCCTTCAAGTGCTTTAGATACTTAAAATGTCCTCTGCAACATCTAAAGTCAAGAATTTTATGGATCTCATACTCTTCTGAGCCATTCACAGCAACAGGACTGGAAGAGTGGCAGTTCTATTGAAGAGTAGATTGGTCTTTAGGGTGTGAGAAAAAAAACATGCAATACAAGATGGATCTTGTAGGTCTCTGGGAGTTCTAGTTGCACAGTCACATGATTGCAGATTTACATCATCTTGAAAAGCCTAATGAAGTCAGGACCAGGGTTTTTGGAAGGACAGAAAAGCAAGAGGCTGGTATTAGAAATACAGGTAGTAGCAGGGTGCAGGGCAGAGCTAGACAGAGCAAATTTATTTTGTGTGAAAGGGTATTTAGTCTTTGAGAAACATCAGTGATTTTATGAGAGTCTCAAGGATCTTGAAGTAAATTTGTCCATCAATAGTACCGCTGCACTGCTGCATGGGTATTGATGACAAGTAAAAGACAACAAATACAGGGTGCGCTGGATAAAATAAACGAAAATGAAAACACGGAAATGAAAGTCTCTATAGGTACAGTGTAGACCTTGAGTAACTGTTCTTCTGTTCTCGCTTTGGAATCGCAGTAGTTGGATATGAAACACAAAAGCAGAGAAGGGGGGGACCAATAGTGCAAAACTGTATTGTAGAGAGGATCACGAACAACACAGACGTAGAGAAATGCCAACTTACAATTTTTAGAGCTAAGCCCAGCTCTATGTAAAACAGCTTACAGTGGTATTTGATACTCCCCACATGTAGGATATAACTGGGCAATTGGAGTCTCCACACGATTCTTTAAAACTTCTGAGACAGACGTCAGCATATAAAATATATAAAGGGAAAAACCCAATGGTGCAATAACTTTGGTAGTACTGCAACAACAGACAACACAGAGGTCCTAAGAGTGCCAACTTACAATCTAAAGAGCTATAACCAGCTCTAAGTAAAACAGCATACAGTGGTATTTGAACTCCCCACGTGTAGGATATTCCTCTAGTGATGCTTGTAGTGCCGGTCTTATGAAAAATAAAATAAAATAAAATCACAAGACAAGGCCCATAGTGTTTTCCATATATAAAAATGACAAAGAAATAAAAAGGAACGTACTTACAGTGTTCAGAGCAGCCACACTGCTCTATGAACCAGGCGTAGGTGGAATAACCCCCACCAGGGATTCCTTTTGCAGTACTGGATCTTGTTAAAAATGATGATAAAAAATCTTTACACTTGAAAAAGCCTACTGTTTGGCGAAACGGTTGTGTATTTTTACTCTGATTAAAGTATTTTGTTACTACCTTTTACTTTGGGTTAGTTCATTTACTTTATATGCTGCTGTTTTATCCTGGCTGATTTTTTATCATCATTTTTAACAAGATCCCTGGTTGGGATTATTCCACCTACGCCTGGTTCATAAGACCGGCACTACAAGCATCACTAGAGGAATATCCTACACGTGGGGAGTTCAAATACCACTGTATGCTGTTTCACTTAGAGCTGGTTATAGCTCTTTAGATTGTAAGTTGGCACTCTTAGGACCTCTGTGTTGTCTGTTGTTGCAGTACTACCAAAGTTATTGCACCATTGGGTTTTTCCCTTTATATATTTTATATGCTGACGTCTGTCTCAGAAGTTTTAAAGAATCGTGTGGAGACTCCAATTGCCCAGTTATATCCTACATGTGGGGAGTATCAAATACCACTGTAAGCTGTTTTACCTAGAGCTGGGCTTAGCTCTAAAAATTGTAAGTTGGCATTTCTCTACGTCTGTGTTGTTCGTGATCCTCTCTACAATACAGTTTTGCACTACTGGTCCCCCCCTTCTCTGCTTTTGTGTTTCATATCCAACTACTGCGATTCCAAAGCGAGAACAGAAGAACAGTTACTCAAGGTCTACACTGTACCTATAGAGACTTTCATTTCCGTTTTTTCATTTTCGTTTATTTTATCCAGCGCACCCTGTATTTGTTGTCTTTTGTTTTCTCCATTTTCTGAAGGGTTTGAGGGTTGCCCTTCCTCTCAGGTGTGCAGCTTTATTCCCCCTTGTGATCAGTACTATAGCGCTGTTCCCTTCCCACCTTTTCTCACTATTGATGACAAGTGGCTAGTGTGTCATGGCATTCACTCAGAACTACTTCTTGACAAAGTGAAGGAGGGGTATGCATTTGGAAGTGGTAGTGTGATTGATGGAGAGGAAATGTTCATCTTGTGGAAGGCGATCTAGGAAGGGTTGCAAGACAAAGAAGTGACTAGGCTGTCTATTGGTATTTGGTCTATAGAATATTTTCCATGCATGTTATGAATGCTGGTATTGTAGATACCTGTTCGCCTATTTCCTCCCGAACTGCTGAAGCCTGAGTGATTATAGCTAGCAGATCGGGTGTAGATTTGAACGGTTCTCAGATGAATGCAGCATCCAAGCAGTTTCTCCCCAGTAAGTAGACAGTTACCCAAACATCAGCCTAGACTAGATGAAGGGTACAACAGGAATGCATTTTAATGGTGCCACACTTGGCTTTTATGCAAGTCCCCATTTAAGGGGCACTCCCACATGGACCTTTTGGGGGATTACAACACAAAGTTAAAAACCAATAGCAACAAGGTTACAAAGTATGACACTCTCCTACATACCATACAATCCCTCCTCTCTGCCTGGGAGATAATTGAGTCAGATACTGTAATAACTCAATTATCTCCAGGCAAAAAAACAAAAAAAAAATTCCATAAAACTTCAAAAGTACCCACACACACATAAAATCCCCACAATAGGAAAACCTACCCTAGAGAAATTTTTTACTAGAGCCTCGGCCACAGTGTCTGCCTCAATATTGGAAAGGGCCACAGCCTCCAGATACCTAGTGGCATAATCCACCATCGTGAGGGTGTAGCTCTTTCCTGAGGTACTAGGTTTGCTAAGGGGGCCTATCAGATCCACCGTTACCCGGTGGAATGGTACCTCTATTATAGGCAACAAGTGCAATTAAGCTTTGGCATGGTCACCCCTTTGGCCTATCCTTTGGCAGGTGTCACATCCTGCAATAATGCTGTAGGTCTTTAGTGATACCTGGCCAAAAGAAGATCTAGGTGAGCCGGTCCTTGGTCATCCGAACAACTACATGTCCTGCCAAGGGTATGTCATGGCTGAGTTTAAGTAGTTCTGAAAACTGAACAAATCCACGAACAGTACGCCCTGGCTCATAGGAGCGTTTGTTCCCTTAGTTCGTGGGAACAAAACTACCGAATAGCGCTCTCCTGGCTGGTCTGGGATAGGAAGCAGCTGTTCACAGAGTTTGACCAGTGTTCAGGAAGTCGAGTGTCTGATTTTAGTTCCAGACACTCAATGACCAAGTCCCTTTCGTGCGAACAAGATGGCTGCCGTTTTCTCCTGCATGTGGCATTCGACTATACGAACGGCGGACACACAGGAGAGCACTTAATCCACTGTTCTCTTTTAAGTTAATGAGCCAGGGGGGTGGTCGGTGATCGGTAATTTCAACTACCGAACCAAAAAAAATTAAAAGTACAGAATAAACAGGGTAGTTTCATCACAATGCATTTTTAGATAAGGCATCTGCCTTCCCATTCTTAGAGCCCGAGTTAATTGTCACTTGAAATGAGAAACAGTAGAAGAATATAGCACATCATGCATGCCATGGTTATAGTCTTTTAGCAGTGTGAAAATATTATATATTATATATTTTAAATTCTTACAAGGGTGCTTAAAATCACTGCTTAATGTCTTGAAAGAACACTTCATAAAAATTTCAATATTTTTTATCTACTTTATCTGCTTGTCCCTTTATCAGTTTATACATATTGACTCTCCCCATTCAAAAAAAATCATTAAAAGCCCCCCTTAATTCTACCTTATACTTCTCAATACAGTCTAAATCTAGTGAGATCATCAAACTTGATTATCTATATCCAATCAAATGCCGGCAGGCATATGTGGAAGGTATGGTCATCACAATGATATTTCAATCATCTGCTCTTATATGAGAGACGTAGAACATACTTATCCTCTGAATGACAGTAATTAGAGATGTGCAGAATAAATAACGGTTCACGCACTCAGGGATAATAAAACATTTGCAGCTTTATTGGGGCAAAAACAGCAATATTTCGATCCTATCGGGTCTTTATCAAGCTACCACATCAATGCAGAAGTGACATTTAAATACAGAGATCAATTACAGGAAAAATATATAAATTAAGTGAAAAAACTGCAGTGAAATTACAAATAATTACAGGTTTAGCAAAAACATTTGTAACAGCCACCCATAGATCTCACATTAATTAATACAACTGAGTAAACATAGCTAAGTTCATTATCTGTCCTATTAAACAATAATTGTATTAGGAGAGTATAGAGCAAAGGACCAACCTGATAATCCAGCTCACAGCCAGATAAAAGACTGTGGTAAGAAACGAAAACTAAAGCTTATTAAAAAAAAGACCACTCTTCATACCTTTTACGTAACCTACATTGTGCACCTAATATCTGTGGGTGTCTGAAGTGCCTCTTCTAGCTTTCATTTTTGGAAATTATAAGGAAACCAGCATTGTTTGCAACTATTAAATGTTTTTTTTTTTTTTATCTTTTATATTTTGGTACATGTTTCAAATCGGGTAATAACAATTTACAATTTTGTTGCACACACAGTGTATGTTTAACAAAATAATCCTGCAATAGATGCTCAGATCTTGTGTTGACGTTTTTGAGTTTTTGGTGGTTGATGAATGCTCTATGTTTCAGTTCATTATACTGCAACCTACCCAGTACCATAGTGTACTGAAAACGATTATCTTACTTGCGCTATAACCACTCATATGATCAAATGACTTAACCAGGAATATACAAGCCGTAATGAGCTGTACAAAAAGCTGGCCTCTTTAAACTAAGGAAATGTTATGAGTGTAGTTCCTTCTAAGTGGTGTGTTTGCTTGAAGATATTTCCATGTGTATTTCTGGACATGTATATTATTTATGGCATTGGGCTGTAGTATATTTAGCATTAGCTTTGTCCACATGGTAATTTTTGCACTTATTTTAGGTTACTTCTGTAGGTTACCAAGTGTGATTCTATAGCTTTTTTTTTGCTGAAATGTTCCTTATTATCTTGTTTAAAAAAAGAAAAAATACAGAACATACACTATATGTAAGACCATTATTTTACTGAAAGTAAAAAATGTTGGGGTTAACATACAAATGTCTATTCAAGACATTGTTGATCCAAGTGGAAAAAATACCAGGTTTCAGTATTGCCAGCCTTAGCTACAAAGTATAACTGATTCTAGATCTGATTTAAAAAAAGTATGATCATTTTCCATTTCAGTCATAACACTGTATTCTTAATTTGAAGAAAAACATAAATGAACAAAATACTTCATTCTGCAAGCTTTTATAACTGGACATCTAATCATGGATCTGATACCAGATCCAACAAGCAGAATCTGATTTTGAGTATTTTACTTGTATTATTTCATTATTTTATAGTAGCCCATATGTATTAATCACCAAAATATAAGTGCTAGAAATAATCCATAAAAGGCAACTTATTTTGAAGTTCTCCCTTATTAACATACATAAAGCATAACACTAAAAGCCCTTACTGTTGGGTAACCTATTCTAATTAGTTGATTTAGCTATTTTTAGCCAACTCCAATGTTGGCACTGTGTATAAAATGAAGCTTACAGCAAAGCAGGTTCAAACATTGTCAGTGGAAGAGTGTTCGCTTTAGATCCGAGCGACTTTCAATGAGGCACTATAACATAGCATGCTAGCTTTAAAACCACATCACATTTTTCCTGTACTATAGCTACCTCTGTCAGCTATAAGTGCTGATCAAGAGCTTATTTCTCACCTTCAGTTATGTATCACTTTGACATGTCACACTATAACACCTCAGTTGTTGCAGAACTCTGATACCAGAAGTCTCCAATTATCAAGTATTTCACTTTTATATCTATCCCCTATGTCCTGCTTTGGAGCATTAGCATCCGGCTTACAGAGAGTGATAGGAAACTATAAGGATCCTTAGCATGATAAGATTGGCATCCTACCAAAGGCACAGTGGAGAAGAACAGGCAGGTGTATTACCGGACCTTAGAGTGGGTGGGTTTAATGCTTAGTAGGAAGTAGGAAGTATTCTGAAAGGGAAAAAGCTCATATGGGAAGCCAAATCATAAATCAGAGCATAGGTCAGGGAAATCAGATGTCAGTGTCAGGATTACAGAATGATCCAGCACGTAGAATTGTGTAACACAGAGGACTGATAGGTAACATATACCGGACCTTAGAATGGCTGGACTAACGTACCAAAGAATAGTCAGGAATAGCCGAGGTCAAGGGAAACAGAAAGAGACACAACGATAAGGAAAAGCCAGGAGTCAGGGATGCCAGAAAACAGGGAAGTCAAAAACAATGCCAAAGTCAAATAACCAGAATTACCAGAATAAATAACACGCTCTCGGACAACCACAAGGGAAACCAAGACAGGGCACTGAGCAGGATGAGAACTGGGCCTAAATACCCCATCTCTAGATCTGATAGGCTGTAACCGTCCTTTGACCCCAAAGCAGTTACCAGGTCCATTTGCATAATTGCTTCTCAGCATTAACCCTTCTGTGGATTTGGTTTCTGATCGGCACAACTTTTCCTGTGTGGACAGTAAATGTCATTAACCACATTTTTATAAGCGGATGAATACGTGACAGTCAGGTTTAAATTAAACCAGACCTCTTCATCACATTTGTGTCAGGTTTTTGCAGCCACAGTGCATCAAACCGGACACCAATCAATAGTGAATATAAGTTGTGATGGTTGAAGGTGGGGTCTGACTTCCATACTGTGCGGACCTGTTTTTCTGGAGCTTCTCCATACTCAGCCCAAATATACAAAGAAGTGAAAAGACAGGGCAGAGCTAAAAGGTGCTGAATTCAAGACCTTGGACTTAAAATGGATTAGCCGGAGCCTGAGACATCCTGGCACCATAACAACTTTATTCTGTATTCAGTTAAGATAAGGAGACATTGGCCTGCACTTTCGGGATGAGTTAAAGGATGCTGTTTAAGTGAAAGACAGGCGAGGAGGGGCAAGGGCTGCAGAAATAAAGTAATTTGTTCTACTAAACTTCAAGGAATTGCAATGGCATAACCTATACAGGCAAATTACTTCATAGAGCTAGAGCTAGCTGAGTTAGTTTTGAGACTTAGACTGACCCTTTAATACAATAATATTACAAATGCATTTTTGCCTAGAAATCTGTGGTAATTGTTTAAAGAAAGTCCTTTCCTGTTCCAACATTACATGTCCCATTCACAAAGCAGAAATAGTTTGTCCGAATTAATATGGAATAATGATTAAATCGTATCAAGTCATGAATCATGTAACTTGGTGATGAGTAATTACTAGACACATGCAATTGGTATCGTTCCGAATGTAAATTCAGACGAATTTTGTGCAATTTGGACATTCGATGTTTAAGAATGTACGAAGTTCAAATTGCCGAAGTGACAAATTTCTGAAGTGCCGGACCGATCCCAATTGCCAAAGTTCCGAATTGCCGGAGTTCTGAATCTGAAAAATTCCGTAGTGGATTAGAAGTACGGGTAGGGTTAGGTTTAGGGGTTAGGATTTAGGGTTACGGTTAGGGTTAGGGGTTATACTTAAGAATGTCCGAAGTTCAAATTGCCAAAGTGCTAAATTTCTGAAGTGCCGAACCGATCCCAATTGCCAAAGTTCCGAATTGCCAGAGTAACGAATTACCGAATTGCCGAAGTGCCGAACCGAATGCCATTGGTCCGAATTGCCGAAGCAGACACATTTTTTTTACTTACCTGAATTTCCAAACCAAATTTGTTGCCCATGCACATCCCTAGTAGTTACTACAAAATAGTTATCATGGTTATTGATTTAAAATGTTGTACTAAAATGTTAAAAGATCCTCAATTGTTTGGTTGCCCTGTGACTACAATGTCCGGTTGGATAAACTTGTGGGCATCTTGGAGTCTAGAGGAATATAAAATTAGGGTATATTATAAAAATGTTTTTATAATATACTCTGTATAATATCATAATATATCCTAATTTGAACACTAAAACCATCTATACTGTCCTCTGAGCAGTGCCAGATTTCCCCCACATGCCCCCACCCTCTATATGGCCGGTAGGGGCATGGGGGAGGCTTAAGACTTCCCTTATGCTAATATGGGTGTCATATTGACCACCTAAGGCTTTTATTTAATTTCCTCTTTAGTGGCTAGCAGGGTCAGTCATTAAAAAAGGCTCATAAATGTGCTTATGAAGCACGTTTATTGGTGGTTTAATTTCAAACAACCGTTTATCCGGGTTCAGCTACTGAAATTCCAACTGGAATTAAAGCCAGTTGGAATTAAAATGAAAACAAAACAAAAACAAAATCAAAAACAGTAAATATTTATCAACTGTTTTTGATCAGAGGAATTCAATTGAGGCCAAAGTCATGTTAAGTTATGAAAAGACATGTTATTAAGTATAAGTAATCTTAAAATGCAATAATTAAGCTAATACAACAAAACAAGTATTTTGGGGGCAGTTAGGCAAGGACAGAACTGCAAATGTGCCTAAAAGTAAGTATTGAGAGTTAAAAAAAAACACCTGCAGTTAAAAAAATCAGCACAAATAAAGCCTCTCTTTATATAGATTATTTCCAGCAGCATTGTGCAACAATATTTTGACAAGTAAGCACTTTGAAACCCTAACCTAAAAGTAGGCCAAAATACTGTTCATCATATGGGCATGGGATGGAAAATATAGATTAGATGATAGGATGTTGCTATGGAATTAAGTTTAATTTAAAACACATTATGAAGAATAACACAGGCAGCTGGGCAGAAGGGGTGGTCTTTTTTAATAAGTTTTGTTTTATGTTTAAAAAGACAGAAACAAACGTCTCAATTCCTA
This sequence comes from Pelobates fuscus, assembly GCF_036172605.1. Classification (NCBI taxonomy): domain Eukaryota; kingdom Metazoa; phylum Chordata; class Amphibia; order Anura; family Pelobatidae; genus Pelobates; species Pelobates fuscus. Next base: position 143,546,013 of record NC_086318.1, read on the forward strand.
GATAGTCATGCAGACCATTTTTAAATATCTTCTCATGTAAAACATGGAATAGTTATTACCCTGCTGTGGGAGACAGAATGACAAAGTATAGATCCTTTCTGTCTGTATTACTGTAAAAAAATACTTCCTTCTCTTTTATTAGTCATTTCCTAGGGCTCCCATCGGTCCCACTTACGACTTGTAAGGGAATTGTAAATCTGCAGGTTTTTTTTTAGATTTTCTTTTTTTGGGTCACATTGAGGAACATCAGGAAAAGAAAAACATTAAAGAATAGTAGAAAAATAAACCAGCAGAAATGGCTATTAAATTTCATTTTTCTTAGACAGCCAGAACAGAATCAACAAATATAAAACTAGATTGTATCACTATTTTTGGGAGGTTTCCACTCTGCCATTAAAACTCCTCATTGAACAAACAGATTGTAATTGCAGTAACAGAATGGAGTACGTGCATTAAATCAGTGCTTAAAAACCATCTGTGTAGAGGTCTCACTTCTGCAATGAATTCTGTTCTCTGGGCAAGGCAATCATTTACCTCCATGAGAACTGGAAAGCAATGCTGCAGGTGTTAACTTAAGGGCACAAAATATGAGTCATGTTAATACACTTGGCATGCTTTGTAAGTCTGTAATTCAATTGAAAAAATTAGCCACCTGATTCCGGATGACAGTAGTCATTCACTATGGCTTTAACCGATGATTTATGTTAGAATCATTAAAGCGATGTGGACGATTTCATTATATTGTAACCATGTTTATACAAATAGTTCCCATCATGGGCATATTCACTTAATGGTATATCAGTCTTAACAAAAATCATATCATGTCAGAAAAACACAGTATCTAAGAAAGTTGAGATTTAATGCTAAAAGACTGTAGGTATGCCACAGGTTACTTATTTAGAACATATTTTACCGGGAAGGATATATTGAGCTCTCGTTTTCAAGTATGTCTTGGGCTTATAAACATTGCATTGTTACCATAGGGTACAATATAATAATAAAAGTACAGAATAATATTAAACTACACATATACAAATTTAACACACAACAGGTAAGAACTATACTCAACCATGATTACAGGTGCATTCTGTTTTGGGATATGTTGACAGAGATCTTTTAAAGGATTTTAGACTGGAGGAAGATTTGATTGTGTCCATGAGGTTATTCCATAATTGCATGGCAATGAAGAAAAATGAAGATCAAGCTACTTTTGTTTTGTATTGTGGTATACTAAATAACATGCTGGTACTGGATCAGAAGTTATAGGAGGCGGGAATGGCTGGGCAGAACATTCTGCTCAGATAGGGTGGAAGCTTCCCAAAAAAAAAAATTAAACACAAACACAAGGCTAGAAAGATGAAGAGTGCATCTGGATTCCAGCGATAGTCAGTTTTGTTCTTTTAACATATCACAACGGTGGGTCATGTCATAACATTGTAGCACAAAGCACCAGAATGTAGTAAGTTTATGAATTTGGGTTTGTGGTGCAGGTACATACACTACATCCCCATAATCAATGACCAACATTAGCATTTGTTGTGAGATCTGTTTCCTTACTGCGGGGCTTAGGCAGGATTTGTTTCAGTACAGGGCGCCTAGTTTTGGATAAAGTTTTGATGAAAGTTTTTCAATGTGAAGGCCAAAGGATAGATTTGGGTCTAGCAACATACCTAGATATTTCAAAGAATGGACTGTGGTCAGTGTGCTATTTGATTTTGTTCTGATGTGTATTCACTATTTAGTCATTAATCAATTAATATTCATAAAGTTTATTCATTAATGTCTGAATTGTAGTGAATTTAATTCTGAATGGTAGATGTCAAAATAACTGATCTCTGCTATTTTTGCTTACATTTTGCCGTTAGATTTTACTATAAGACATATGTGAAACATACAGATCTTTGTGTGTTCTACTCACATGTAGCATGCAGTATAGGTTTTACAGATAGATGCTGCTAGAGTTATGAGGTGTGAGATCTGTGCATGCCTAATAGACATAGACTGTTTCTGGAGGCTGAATTCCAACCAACAACAGCATGGGTGTGTTATGTATGAGCTACTATGTGGACACGTATGCATACCTCTAGGAACATCATATATACAGATCAGCTCCAGGTTTTACAATTCACTGGAAAATATACCAATGGACCAGTCAACGCCAAAACCAAGTTGAGATTGAGGACGAGGAACCAATACACAAGCCCATTCAGTGCTTGTTAGGAAATACCCTGCGAACATGCTTTCAACTGATTCACCTGCAGTACTCTGTCAGTAGGCATCCCAAAGCAGCTATGCTTTCTTAACTACAAAAGAATGAGTGAGGTTTCAACCAACAAACTCCTTCTCTGACCCTAGACAACACTAGAGCTTGTGATAAGGATGAATTTATTCATTAAAGGTTAAATGACGAGTGGCATCCCTTGTTTACATTAAAGTGAAAGAAATACAGAAATAGGTTTTCATCTTTTGCCTTGAGGATCCAGGATGGCATTTTGGTCTAAGAAAATTGGCTTGACAATCCAAAAATGGCACAGAATATGATATGATATTAAAAATGATATATGCAATAAACATTGCATTAAAGAAACCAATAGGTAGCAGCATCATGGTAGTATGTACTTATGGTGTCCAACAGGCATGGTCCCCTTTAAACAAAAGGAAAACATAGAAACATAGCCTCCCAGATATATGGGAAGTTAGTTAACAATAAAAAAAACATACCTTTGCCAGGTATATGTTGATATTGAAGGGGCACATTTGAGACACAGCTATTCTATTTTTTTTTAAACTTTGAATTGTTACACTGTGTCCAGGTCCCATTTTGGAGTATTTTAGTAGGCTATATATTCCAACTATCCCATAAAAGCATAACATTTCTTAAAGAAGACATCCCAGAGTATTTCAAAAGGCATATTTTGAACCTTAGCGTGGGATAATTTTTTCGCTAGTTTGTTCCAGGTGTAGTGGTAATGAGCATTTTTTAATGTATGTTTTTTACTTTTTTAAACTTTGTTTGTTTTAAAACGTGTTTTAAAACTTTTTTGTTTACTTATTAATTTTTGTAACATTTTTAAAAGTGTTTTTATACTTTTAAAATTGTTATAAACATTTTTATACAGTTAACCTCTAACTAGCAGTAAGCAGCACTAACAGTACATTTCCCAATTTCCCATAACTCCCACCCCAGCTAGCAAATATATATAATTTTAAAATATTTAAATAACTTAATTAAATAAATTGAACCCCTGACGGTTAAAAAAAATAATAAGGGTTAACACTCAGGGGTTAAAAAAAATCTGATCAAAATACAGATCACAGTATTATACTGTGATCACAGTAAGCACTGATCAAGGGTCAGGGAAGGGGTTAATTTTATTAGCACTGGGTAAAGGGAGGATTTTTAAAAACTTTTTTTCACTTTTTTAAACTTTCTAAAGCTTTTTTTTAAACTTTTTAACGTTAACCCCTAGCTAGCCTAACACCAAATCCCCCAATTCCCCACTAACTTCCACCCACCCCAGCTACCTATACAAATATATAATTTTAAAATATTAAAATTAATAAATAAAATAACTTTAACCCCTAAAGGTAAAAAAAAAAAAGTTAACCCTCAAGGGTTAAGAAAATAATCAGATTATAGTAAAATACCCTGATCTGTATTTTGATCACTGTAGTCAGTGATCAAATGGCAGTGAAGGGGTTAATTTTATTAAAGCAGGGGAAAGGGGGTGGGATTTAACTTTAACTTTTGGGTTTTTTTTGCAGGGAGAAGAACAGCACTGATTCGTCTCCCTGCACTTCACATAGAACGCGGAAGCGCAGGGAGGTGGACCAGGAGTCCCTGCAGAACATGTGGTCGCTCTGGCAGCCTGTCAGAGTGATCACAGCTGCAGGGACAGCGCGATCGGGTGCTCCCGGTCTACCTCGAATACCGAGGCAAACCGAAGGAATGTTCCTGCGATCTCGGCGATCTGGGGTTAATGTCGGCGCATGATGGACAGGGTCCGTCATCCGTCGTTAAGTGCTTCCCCAGCATGATGGACCGGGTCTCTAATCCGTCATTAAGGGGTTAAGAAACCAAAATAATATGTTCTTTGCATGCATTTATTGCCTTAACTTACATCCTAATAGTTTATTAAATATTGTTATATCTTTTTCACTCACTGCATGATTTACTTATGTTAATAGCTGCATTAAGCAATTAACTATAATATCTAGCTAAACAACATTTTTTAATTACCATTTTGGACTAAAACAATGTGAATGTCAAATACTTTGATGATCAAAACACAAATAAAATTAAACTGAATCAATGCAAAATTATGTGAGTACTCCAATTCAGGTAATATGCATGGAGGTTTGTTGAATTTGCACAGTACTCAAGATAAACATATACCAACAAAAAAAACCTAACCACACAGTTAGTTTTACAAATTTCTAGTCATTTCAACTTGTAACATTACAAGTGTTATCCCAGTAGGCCTATCCATAATTAGTAATTAACTCAGAATGCGTCATTTAATAAATTACTTTCACAAGGTATATTTTTCTTTACAGCTGTGATCCTTTGCATAAAATGGCCTCACAATGATAGATGCTGCATAGTATTCCCATCATTAACTGTCAAAACAGGTATAATTATTTTCCTTCCAACATCAATTATTGAAGAAGTTTGGTTTGTATTTAATGTTAAATACATATGTGTACATCATTCATTTTGACTTATAAAGGTTATTTACGTAAAGAGCTGCAGTATATATTTCCCAAAATCAGAGGTAATTTGATGTGACACCCAGATCCTATAATCTATAATCAATTAATAAGCTGGCAAACCTTGAATAAAACAAGTGTTATTTGATTGTTAAATTTGCCATTGCTATACAACATGCTGCCTCTGTAACCATGCAGTCTACATAATCCCCTTATTTTAATACACTGCAGATATTTCCTAGAATCAAGAGAACACAGGCTTTCTGTAGCACAAAGCCACAAAGCACACCTTACAGTAATTACAGATCCAGGTTTGATTGGCTATATTTAAACGTTCCAAATTTGATTGCATTTTTTTAAAGAAAATATACAAGAGGAAAAAAGTATGTCTATTGGACTATTAACAGAGTATATTTTCGCTCACCCCTCCAATGACGTCAAAGATTAACTTGATAAGATGTCAGTATCATGCAAGTTCTACATGGTAGGCTCTAGATAGACTGATAAAACAATGACATTTTTATTCTTGCAAGATGCAATAAAAGTTACAATATTGTGAAATGAATGTACATTTTGTTACTGCTCCCAATGTAGGCTTATCAATACAATTTATGACACTGTTATAGTAGCAGTTGCTATGTTTTAGTCTATGGAACATATGCTATTTACTATATTTTGTCAAAAATTAACAGTAAAGATGAGGGTAGAGAAAGGCATTGTGGAGGGTAGAGGATGAATACCACAAAAGCACTATTTTGGCAGAAGTATCTATTAATAAAGTTCATGTATTCTAAAATGTGTTACAAAACCAAAGCTAGGGGGCTGAAAATATGGTGGAACATCTGACTCCACACCTGGAATTTAACTCCACGCCATCTTAGCAAACATACCTCCTATCTGTTGAACTCATTTAATATATCTTAAAGAAAAAAAACATCTTTATATCATTTTATAGCATGAAAATTGCTTTGTCTAATGAATTGCACTACTCCTGCTTTGATGCAATAAATGATGCTAAAATATGAGATTGATTCAGTTATTAGCACAGAACAATTACATTTAAAAGATTATTCCAACCACCATGAATACTTCCGCTTTTAAAAGTGGTCATAATGGTAGGTGACGGCTTGAAACACTTCATTATTCAGAATTATTTACAATTGCATGCCAGGGGCTAGTTACACCCAGGGTACACGTGACTTAGGCAGTCCAAAAAGTTACTGACTACATAATGTCAATTCTGTGCAGATTTTACGTCTGTCAGCAGCGAGCACTGCACGTTGGCAAAATATTTTCTCTGCATCTCACCTTTGCAGGAAGAGTATGCAAGCAGAACCTTCTGTCTCCTCTCCCTCCATCCTTAAAGGGACAGTATAGGCACTGAGACCACATCATCGCAGTGAAGTCATCTAGGTGCAGTGTCTTTGCCCCCCTTTGTCCTGCTGTTTACATTGCAGGGTTAAGATAACTTCTAGGGGCTGTCAACCAGTTTGACTCCATGAAATGACACTGGACATCCGCCCTCTCTGCAGGAGTATGTCCAATGCCAAGCAAAACCACAATAAGAAAGCATTAAGGCAATCCTTTCCTATGACATGGACAAAGGATCCAATACTTATATTCAGGGGAACCCAAATTATATCAGGCGCCTGGAGAAGCAATTAACCCACAAATGGTTGTGAGTCCAAAATTACTTCCTGTTCGTTTATTTAAAGTAGGGTGTATTTATACACAATATTGTTGCAGCTTAGCTTGAAAGTTCAAAAATAAATAATGTAGTTAAAGATAGGAAAGTCAAAAGATACAATTAGTTAATGTGGCTACATATTTCATAAGATATAAAATTAGTTTACAAAACAATATGTGGTTACATATTTCATAAGATAGGAAGGTTGCAGATAAAATTAGCTAGCAAACAGTCACACAATGTACAGTTTCTCAAAATAAGTGCTCCGGTGAGGTCTAGACTACACAGAGAACGCAACTTATGCTGACATTTATACAGCATCAGATGAGGACTTAATTTAATTACGCTGAACATTGAAATCAAGATATATTCCCTCACACTTATAGAGAAGACCTAATACTGACTGACGTCGGAGGATCGTGACTCAGCGCAGAGTTCAACAGCGCTGGGATCAGGCAAGTGAAAAAAGGGTGATTTAACCCTTTACATGGCCGGGGTGAGTAGGTGCGGGGGCAGAGGAACACATTAGAGTTAGGAATACATCTTTGTATTATGAACACTAAAGTGTTCCTTTAACTACAGTACTCCCACCTCCCTATTCTATTCAGTAATTTTTTTTCCTCCCTCCATCCTCCTCTGTCCCTCTCCACTCCATCTCTCCCTCCCTTCACTGGCTCAGTGAGTGCATGCGCTCTAAACCAGTTAAATGGACCAATTGTTAATTGTATAATGGCTTCTATGTATGCATTTGAATGGACCAACACGCAGTTCTGTGATCATGCTCTCCTTTGCCAAATTCTTAACACTATTGGCCTTCATGACACTGTACTATCTCTCCCAACAATCCTTCAGTTATTCCTTTTCTGGTAGCACCTCCTCCTCATCCTGTCGTAGTTGGAGCCCCCAAGGCTCTGTTCTTGGTCCCCTTCTCTTTCCTATGCATCTCTCTTTTGCAAACATATTAATTCTTTTTAATTGTACTGCCACTTGTATGCTCATGACACCCAGATATATATCGCTCATGCCCTGAACTCTCTGATAAGGAAGTAAGGTAATCAACAATGCAAAGATTAAATCTATACTATCCTAATAATATGGATAAGGATACCTGCATATTGCAGATTTTTGGATCGCCAAGTTTAGCACAGTGCCTCTATTAAAGGGACACTGTAGGCACCCAGACTACTTCAGCTCATTGACCAGACAGCCACTGGAAGGACTTCCAGAATTTAAATGGACCTTTGGTCCATTATCTGACACTGGACATCCTCATGCTCTGCATTGATTAATGCTTTCCAATGAGGAAATCCTAATTCGAGTGCGGCCTTTGGCACGCATGCGGATTAGGACTCCCCCGCCGTATGACGTCGGTGTGGGAGGAGGGAGGGTGGAACCTGACCCAGCACTGAGGGACATCGGCGCTGGATTCAAGGAAGTGACTGAAGGGGTTTTGACGTGAAGGAGGGGAGCACTGTGGGAGCCTATAGTGCCAGCAAATCGGCTTTGCTTTCCTGGCACTATAGAAGTCCTTTAAGTAAAAATAGCTGAGTCAAGGAAAAAGCCAATGTCATAAAATCCAGAGATGCACAAGAACGTAATGCAAAGCTGGGTTTTCAGGGATCAAGGAATACAGAGATCAGGCTAGTCAAATAAAGCCTGAGTTGTATACCAGAGAAACACAGTGAACAGAGAACACACTATTGGGAAACCGATAGAAACCTCAATAGGGTAAAGGCACTAAGAATAGTAAAGTCCTATGTATGTCGGCACCAATAGCCAGGCCCATGCATTCCTCTGTGCACAAATCATGTTTGTATGTTGGTGCTGGAATGACGTAGGACTGGCTGAATTAAAAAAAAAAAAAAAAGTGCTGAAAGGTCTGGCTATAAATGGATGCATGAAAGCAGCATAGCATGTGTAAACTGATGCATGTCTAAAGTGGGTCAGCATCTTAATTCTGATTAAGTCCAAAATATTACCTCTTACCTACCACGATCTCAACAGCTCTACCCCGTAACCTACATTTCTCCACTAATTCATAGGTATGCCAATTCTCAGGTGTTCCTCTCAGCTGGTGACCTTGTTCTGTACACTCTGCTCCTACCTGTACTGCTAACTCGCATTTACAGGACTGCTTGTGGGCAGCTCCATCCTCATGGAAAAGCCTGTATCCCCCATCAGACTATGTCCTACTCTTCAATCCTTAAAGAAGTCACTTAAAACCCACCTCTTCAGAATAGTCTATGCCTTCCCAGGGTAGCTGTCATTCTTCAAACCTTTTTACTCTCTCCTTCTCCTACTTCCCCACTCTGCCACTTGGTTGCTACCTCCCAGGCTTGCCTTCCTACTGGTGTTTAAAAATATTTTTGTTGTTAAATCCCCCCTTTGCTATATAAACGCAAATATTAATATCAATAAAAATAATGTTTACTCTACAGAAACAAAATAAATGAAAGTAATGTAGTTTGTCCAAGTTTTACAAATGGCAATCACAAGACATATTAAGACAATGTGACTAGGGTTCATAAACAAAGGGATTTAACTCCTAAATGGCAGAGGATTGAGCAGTGAGGCTGCAGGGGAATGTTCTATACACCAAAACTGCTTCATTAAGCTAAAGTTGTTCAGGTGACTATAGTGTCCCTTTAAGTACTTTCACTTTCACTGTTATTACGCACATTTAGTAGATAATAAATGACATTAGTGGTTGGTTAATAGGATGTACCTATTAATTCAGCATTATAATATATAACACCCAAAACTGTTTTATTGTCTAGTTGTTTCCAAGAGGACAGTATTTGGGGTTATACCCAGAATGAAAATGTATTTCACTAGTGCACTTTGGCTCTTCTGGTTCTGGTCTTCATGGTGGTTGAGGAGGATGAATATGTAGAGTAAGTAAATTATATTGTATCTTAATTTTTTATGGTATATGTATATTTGATGTTAATGTTAGCCAGATTGTCTTGAGAAAGGACCGTGTTCAGATCTGAAACATTAATGATGGGCATTTTTATGTAATCACAGATTAAAAGTTCTTTACTCAAGTCTTGCCTACAACTTTGGTGAAGTCGTCTTTCGTCAAGGGGCAGTCTAGGGATTGCAACATATTACTGGGGATTTTATTACTATACAAGATATTCCAGTGTTCCAACGTGCTCAGGAAAATGTGCTTGCGGTCGGTCATAAAGGACTTCCAGCTAACTCTTTAACCCCTGGATGGAATTGGCTGAATTTTGGACATGTTTGTAAGTAAAGTGTGCTGATTAATAATATGTGACTTTTATTAATATTGGATGTATAGTTTTGGAGTTATAAAAATGTATAACAATTTATAAGTTTTAGCTTGGAGATAATTGAGTAGATACAGTAAGAAACTCAATTATCTCCCAAGCAGAGGGGAGGGAATATGTGGGATGTAACCAATATTTGATTGGTTAATGCCTAATTGCCTGTGGGCGTCTCCTTTGCAGGGGAGCACTGCATAAAAGCAGAGTACCTGCCATTAAACATCAGTTCTTCTTCACCCTCAATCTAGAGTCCTGTCTCTTATTGGGGGAATTGCTATATCACTACAAGGGATTGCTATGCTCTGCATACTCCCTTAGCTAATCACTTCTAAGCTCTTTTAAGAGCTTGTTCCTGCTTCACTATCTTGGAGGAGAGGTTCACCCACTGGAACCTGGAGCCTTGTCTTAGGTCCAGGGTGGGTAGGAGACGGCGAGACCCCAACCAAGCTGCGGCGGTTTGTGGGGTCTGTGGTGGTTGTGGTGTCTGCGGAGCACTTGGAGCCCTCTGTAAGCGCTAGGAGCATCCTTCAATGGAGGTACCCAGTCGGGGTGCCAGGCGATCCGTTACAGTGGTGGCAGCGGTGGGATGGCATCCTAGTGTGAGGAGAAGCAGCTCGGAGACACCGGTAACGTGTGGAGTTACAAATAGAGGGATAGAGCTAGCTACCGTGCAGCATCCCTATCTACAGCAATATGGAGGAAGAGTTCCACTGGACATTGCTGGAGCTCCTGTCCCTGCAGGATGGGCCTATATCAGAGGAGGCCATGGTGGACTACTGGGAGGCGGCCAGAAAGGAACTTTGGGACAAAGCCCTGGAGGATGTGCAGCGCCAGCGAGGTGAGAGGCTCCCCAGTGAAGAGCAGCGGCAAGAGAGGCAAGTGGCTCTACGAATGTCTTTCCTAGGAGAGCAGCCCCTGGACGAGTGGGTAACAGAGCTCAAGAGACTGATATGGAAAGAGATTTGGCTGGAGGATGCATACCAGGCCCTCTGGTGGTATACAGTGCAGCATACCCCCGAGATGGAGGAGCTCGACAGGCCTGAGGGGGATGAATACGATGGTCCTGGTCTACTACTGGATGGAGGAGCCTGTCTACTACTGGATGGAGGAGCCTGATTTCGACATGAAAAGAGGATTTTAGATTTTGGGACATCCTTGACTACAGGATGGGCATGCATGATTGGCCTCTTGACTGGGTGGTGAAACCAGACATGATGCACCTGGCAACCATGGAGTGGGAACTGGAGCAGGCCTACCAACACCTGCTCTGCGCCATTCAGCCCCAGTCTACCCTGCAAGCAGAGCTAGAGAACTGGGTAGCAGAACCAGGTCTAGAGCCATTCAGCTGGAAGGATATCGTAGAGGTTTACTGGGAGGAACCCCAGCCGGCAGGTAGAGATGGGACCGAGGTCTCTCTACCGGCCCTACAGGGATGCTGGGCAGTCGGCCCAGATCCCCAACCCCAGTGCGAGTTAGAGGGAGCCGAAGGTGTCGTCCTTCCTCCCCAGCGGCAGAGTGAGTCCCAGGGAGCCGAAGGTGTCGTCCTTCCCCCCCAGCAGCAGTGTGTCCTACAGGGAGCAGAGACAGTTGGTCTCTCTCTTCAGCAGCAGGACAATGTTATGGGAGTGGAGACAGGCGGTCTCCCTCTCCAGCGGCAGCCTGTGTTTCAGGGAGAGGAGCACAGCACTCTCTCTCCCCAGCGGCAGCTTACCCTAACAAGGGGAGACACCAATCTCCCAGACGGTGCAGATGGGAACGTGGTCTCTGTACATGACCTACAGGGATGCTGGACAGCCTGTCCAGATCCCCAACTACCCTCACAGGGACAACAAGAGGAGGGGGTAAGTACAAATTCCCCTCCCCAGCTAACTCCTAACTTGGCCCCAGGGTTAACAGAGGAGATGTTAACCCCACTGACTCCCATGTTCCCCAGAACCCAAGCCTTACACGAAACACTGTATTTACTCACTGCCACACAAGATCAAACAGATGCTCATTTCATACGCCAGCACATTCTCACTCACACTGTGCCCTTACTTAAACCTCACCCACAGAAAGGGCAGATGACTAGGCACCCTGGGCCGGTGCAGCCCTAGAGGGAGCAGAACAACCTAATACACAATGCAGAAACATGATATGCACCGAAAAGTCTTTGTGTATACCTATGGGTCAATAAGTGTACATTAGAAAGTCGTAATAGGCACTGGATTAAAATTAAATCTCTTACAGAGGACATACAGGCTTTAGAAGCCACAGGGACTCCTTTCTAACTTACAAGGTGCTGCTTGCGAAGCGAATGGAACTACAAGAGCTATTAAACACACAAGTCAAACGCAAACTGCTCCATACAAAACACTCCTACTTCTACTCAGGGGGCAAATGCAGACGCCTTTTAGCCTCAGCTTTAAAGCAAAGCAGACAAACAACATTCATAGCCAAAGTTAAACACCCAGACAAAGGCCTATACCCAGGGCCGGATTAACATAGGGGCTGATGGAGCTGCAGCTCCAGGCCCAGGCCCATGGAATAGGCCCATTGATAAAAAAAAAAAAAAAAAAAATTTTTTTTTTTTACATTTTTTTTTTTTACATTTTTTTTTTTTCACACACTACTCTTAGGGATTCCACCTGGCTTTTATTTTATTGGCACAGCCAGTATTTGAGACTGCCTGGCTGGTGCCAATATTACAGTGATGGTATTTTTGCTGGTATTTTTCTCAGTATAAAGAGATTACTATGCAATACCAGCACTGGCCAGTAGGGGTCACTGTGTGTGGAAACAGGCAGGGATAGGAAGTTCCAGCATATCCCTCCCTGCCTATCTATACTCCCTGATCTGTAGGGGTGCAGCTACAGAGAGTCCAGACAGCAACTCCCACCCTGCAGAGACAGCCCACAGCTCAGGGTAGTAAGGGATGGGGGAAAAGGCTGCAAGGAGACATACACTGTGACACTAAAGGGCATTGGGAGACATTATGACACAGACACATGGGCACACAGTGTCCCCATGTCTCTCAGTGTCCCCATGTCTCCCAGCCAGTGTCCCTGGTGTCTCAGTGCCCCCTAGTCTCCCAGTGCCCCCAGTCTGCCAGTGTCTCACTGTCCCCATGTCTCCTAGTGCCTCCATGTCTCCCAGTGTCTCAATGTCCCCATGTCTCCAAGCTAGTGTCCCTAGTGTCTGTGGCCCTGGTGTCTCAGTGTCCCTATGTCTCCCAGTGCCCCTATGTCTCAATGTCCCCATGTCCCCCAGCCAGTGTCTCTAGTGTCTGTGTCCCTGGTGTCTGTGTCCCCATGTCTTCAAGTGTCCCCTATTTTCCCAGTGTCCCCATGTGTCCCAGCCAGAGTCCCCTAGTCTCCCAGTGTCACTGGTGTCTCCGTGTCCCTAGGTCTCCCCGTGTCCCCAGGTCTCCCCCATCTTCCTAGTGACATGGGGACCCTGGGATACATGGGGGCACAGGGACACATGGGGCATTGAGACACTGTGATACATAGGATAACTGGGAGACCTGGGGACACTATACTAGGGGACACTGGGAGACATGGGGCACTTACACACTGATACATAGGAACACTGAGACCTGGAGTAATCGACACATGGGGCACTGGGAGGAACCCATCTATACAGTAGAATCAAACTAAGTAGTTTTTTTGGTGATTTTACAGCATTTTCTCTTATGTCACTCCTTGTGATTTACATCATGTGATGTCACCCATACATATTTAATTATGCAAATTAGCAAGGCTGGTATGTTTTTTTTTCCAAGAAAGGTGGCAACCCTAACTACTTTTCACATACTCTTACTTAAGTATGGAAACTTAAGAGGGATATATGGGAACAAAACTTGTGTTCACTGGCTGACAATGAATATAGTTAAAGGGACACTATAGTCACCAGAACAACTACAGTTACTCCTTAGATGGCTGTTAGAGATCCTTCCTGGGTCATGGCTGCCTAAAATGCATCCAAACATTCAGTGTCTCCTCCGTCTGCATGCAGACACTGAACTTTCCTCATAGAGATTCATTGATTCAATTCATCTCTATGAGGAGATGCTGATTGGCCAGGGCTGTGTTTGAATCATGCTGGCTCTGCCCCTGGTCTGCCTCTTTGTCAGTCTCAGCCAATCCTATGGGGAAGCACTGTGATTGGATCAGGCCACCACTTCTAATGATGTCAGCAGACTGCTTGTTTTTCTGAGTCTAACAGCATGCAGAGTTACAGCTTCAGGCTTGAAAACAGTAAGATTGTTCTATATTTATGGATGCATGAGGGGCACAGGGGGGCCAGATGGTGGTGTTAACACTATAGGGTCATGAATTAATGTTTGTGTTCCTAAGCCTATAGTGATCCTTTAAGGTAATGCTGACTTTGGTCTCTCTAACACTGTGGCATGTCCCCTATCTTCTACACTCACTACATACAGCTTTTCTCTGTCCCAGACTATATACCAGGAGCTTCTGCCTGCTAGTAAGAAGGTAAGGAGACAAGTGGACCAGCGAGTGCTAGGGGACAGTCCTTAAAAAGCGTTGTGCGGGTGCATCATTAGATGCATTTATGCCAAGCTCAGGGTGCAGTATGCATAGTATGCCCTTAGTTGACCAGCTGCATGATTGGCAGGCAGCCTGACATGCATTCATGCCAGGCTGGCCTTCTAATGTGTTTTCTTATAGCTGCTGTTTTCTTTCTCTCCAGCACCATCTCCATCAGATACATGATGCTTGGGAGTGTTTTAGTGTTTTTGGTCGATATGATTCTGTAATTAGGCCCGTCATAATTGTCAGCACCAGGCCCACTGGGCTCTTAATCTGGCCCTGCCTATACCACACACTGCCAGATATAATGGAGGCTTTCCATAAATTCTACTCTGAACTATGCAACCTGAGGAACTCACCCCTTTTGGTTACAGGCATTGAACACTTCCTTTCCAGAAGGGTGCGTAATAAAATCCACAGTAATATGTTGCAATCCCTAGACTGCCCCTTGACGAAAGACGACTTCACCAAAGTTGTATGCTCCCTACCCCCCTCCATATCCCCATACCCATCTCCCCTATTTCCATTGACAGGAAACCCAAAGTTCCAGCCAGGTCTACAGGCCATTCGACTTCATACAGGTACCCCAGAAGGCATCCTATTTAAGACTGCACACCGTTCTTAAGGGCAGTTCAGTTAAACCACTTACCTGGGACGGAACAACCCACGACATTGCAAGCATTTAAGTACGCGCAACTGACCCACTACATACGTTTCACAAACCCACTGGTCAAAGGGTCCCGCACACTCTCAACATATGAAATATACTGTGAATCCCAAATCTTAAGAGGTAAACACTTATCAATATTTTATAGGATGCTACAAGATGAGCTCAAGGGACAAATACCTCTATACACTTTATCCTGGAATAAGGAACTTAATATTAAGATCACTCAGGGGGAATGTGTTACTATATTCCAAGGCATACACAGGTCCTCAGCAAGCAACTTTATACAGGAAAGCACTTATAAGAGAATCTCTCATTGGCACTAACCGCCAGCTAAGCTACAACAAACACATGTCTGATATGTGCTGGAGATGTGGACAACCAGGGGGGACAACAGCCCACATATGGTGGCAATGTTTGGCCATGCAATCTTATTGAAGGAGAGTAAGGGAAATGATCAACGGCATAACAGCAGGGAGCCTGGCACACACCCCTGAAACTATGCTGTTACTGTTATTCCTCAATCCTACCCCCAAACCACAGCAGGTATTAATGACCCACTTGCTGACAACGGCCAACCTCCTCATCCCGGTTCATTGGAAAGACACCCACGCCCCTTCTATATGAGAATGGCTACAAAAGATGGAATCAGTTAGGTTGATGGAGGAAATGACAGCCTCTCTAACTTGTAAATACCTGGCGTACTCCTCCACTTGGGAACCTTGGCTGAGGTAAACACTAATACCACCATCTCGAGATTAAAACCCTACACGCTTACAAGCCATGAGAAACAGGCAACAATCCAAGCTCAGACAAAGCCCTATTTGTCAAAGTGCAACTCGTAACTTTTAACTGTTGCATATACCATACCACGCTGAGACTAGTATAGGCTTTGCATGCCTAATAAGCTCGCAATCCAGGCCATAGGTTGCAGAGAGCGGCGACTTGAGATTTGCATTTTATTGTACTGTACCTCCTTTCCGGTGCAGCGATCCACAGAGCTAGAAGATTTGGACAAAATTGTCCAAGGTTCTCATGTTTTGTAAAATAGATAAAACTGCCATGCAACTTTGGTGATCTCCCACTCTGCTCAAGCGTCTCGAACACAGGTTACACCTTAGAGACATGTAGTAAACCCGGTATGAGCCACAAACGGAAAGCCACCAAATTGATTATGATGACCTATCCTGACTGGGCTGACATCCATAGGAGTAAATTGTATAATTGAAATTAAATAAGGAGCCATTATATACACAAAGTGTCTTGCTAACTGTTATATTCCACGGTAATGTAACGACAGGAAATGATAGCAAAGAATGTCACACTATTACTAGCATGAAGCTACAATTTATAACTATGATTCAATGTAATAGATAACCACTGGTCATGTACATACCTTGTTCAATCGTATCAAGTATCAAATTGTACAATGTTCTTAACTGTGTTCAAATCACTGTACATTACATACCTTGAAATGTAGCCACAAAGTGCTTAAATAAAAACAATACTTAAAAAAAAAAAAAAAAAAAAGAACCTATTAAGCACACAGAATATTACTAACGGGATAGTGAGGCACTGATTAAAGTTATAAATAAAGTTCAAATACCAGATGGAGATGTTATATTGGCAACAATGGATGTATCAAGCCTTTACACTATAATTTTCCACAAAGAAGGCATTAGTGCAGTAAGGCAGCTAATACAGACATCTAAAATGTAAATAGAATAGGGTGGCGCAAAAGTATGGAGAAAAAGGTAATTAAACAAACAAATGCAGCAACCTACAGGGGAATCTATTTTTTATAATACAGACATCTGCCTATCACTATGGTCCGGGGATGGAGTACTACTTGGAAATGTTATGCTTTGGAAAATAAATAATATCTACAAAGGACAGGCATGACGATGGGCACCAATGCCTATATGTATATGTATGAACATAACTTACAAACACTACATGGATGATTACTTTTTGATTTGGCCAGTGCTACCTTACAGACAATCAGCCATTGTAGCATTGCCAAGCCGCAACCACGGATAGAGAATCTTTTTTATCCTCTTCCAAGTCTGACAGGAAGTGCTCACTGAGAGCGCTGAACAGCTTTCTTGTCACACTGGGTAGAGAATACACAAGCTCCTTCACCATGGTTCGTGACTCGCCCCGCTACACAGGTGAAGTGAGCTGGCACATGGGAGAGGAGGGAGAAACTCACAAAGGCAAAGACAGGCAGGCACTGGGGTGAACACAAATAGACACAGAGGGGTGGGGGTAGCGATAAAAGACACAGACAGGGGCTGTGAGATACACAAAGAGACACAGAAGGCTTGGGAAGGGGCAAAAGAGGGAGACAGGGTCTAGGGATGGGGCAGAGACCCCCAGAAGGGCTGGAGGGTAGACAAAGAGACACAGAGAAGCTGGGACACACACAGAGATACAGAGGGTCTGGGGAAGGGGCAAAAGAGACAGACATGGATTGGGGGAAAAAGAGACACACAGGGGCTGAGGAGAGAAGGAGATAAGATGCTGGGGGGAAGAGACACACAGAAGGGTTGGTAAGGAGAGAAAGAGATATACAAAATGAGCTGTATAATACAGACACTATGTCGATGAGAATGGGAGTCTCCAAAAAGTGTTTTTGAAGCCCCCTTCAGGATAGTATTTTAAATGTTGTACTCAGGTTGCTCCTGAGGATGAAAATGTCTTGTGTTTATCTTTTATATTGTCTTCGGTGTCCAGAGGTGGAGTTCAGGTTAGATATGGTTAGATTTGCATAGGTAAATGCTCAGGGTATGAACACTATGAACAAAAGATCTCAGTTATACAATTATCTTGTGAAGGAGAGGGTAGATGTCTGCATGCTCAAAGAAACACATTGGCGCCAGGGCGACAAGTTGAGCTGGGGATGTCATAAATATCCAACTATTATTCATGCTTCGATGAAAGGGAAAAAAAGAGAGGTGTTGCTAGAGTATTTTCCAACAATGTTAAGTGGTTAGATCCAGAAGGAAGATTCATCAATTTTAGTATGTAAGTTGAATAATGTGAAATATACTTTAGTTAATATATATCTTCCTAATGTCGCCCCAGTACCACTTCTAAACAATATACTAGAAAAAGTTGAACAGGTCAAAACAGGTTTATAAATTGTGGCTGGCGACTTTAATTGTGTCCTCGATCCTGAGATGGACAAGAAACTCTTAAAGTGGAGTGTTGTAAATAATAAAGTAATAAAATATTTGCGATAAGTAACTAATGCTCTAAATAACTTTAACCCCTTAAGGACCAAACTTCTGGAATAAAAGGGAATCATGAAGTGTCACACACGTCATGTGTCCTTAAGGGGTTAATCTCTTTGACATCTGGCTAGTTCTTAATCCAGACCGTAGAGACTATACTAACCTGTCTAGAGTATACTTTTCATATTCTAGAAGCGACATGGTCTGCGGCAACTTAAACCTGGTTGAAACTTTGAAGAATATTAAAATCGTTGATAACTCATCGTCTAACCACAGTATCATCCTCTTTGATATAAAAGACCGATTTTCGATAAATAATAAAACTATGTGGAAATTAAATAACTACCTCTTGTATAATAAAAATAATAGAGATAAATTAGAAAGGTTAATTGGCTGTTATTTCAAAGAGAATGACCCTTCAGACACATCCTTTTTGACTACGTGTGCCTTTAAAGCCGTCCTGAAAGGAAATTATGACTTTTAAAAAAATTAAGACATATCGTGTTTTTTTATATTTAACTTTATAGAAAATAGATCCCTCTCCAGATAAGCAAGAAAACTGTTAAACATATCAAACAAAATCACCAAATGTATAAATGATAAGATTGCAAAAAATATTAATAAATTAAAACTTGCATTTTATTTAAGAGGCAATAAAACTGATAGAATGCTAACCAACAAGCTCAGAAACAAGCGTAACAAAGATAGTATATAACAATAAAATATGTATAAATCCCAAGGATATTGTTTTAAGAGATACTATGGTAAATTATACAATCTCCCAGAATCCAAAAGTTGAATTCTATAAATCAGTATCTACTTAAAAACTTAAAAACTTAAAAAAAGATCCCAAAGATTGATCAGTTGCAATCAACACCCCATAATAGACCTATTACTGTAGAAAAAGCAGAAATTGCTGTCTCAAAACTGCAAAAGTCTTAAATATCCGGGCCAGATGGATTTACTAAAAATATGTTTTCACACCTTTAAAGCTCAGATGAGTAAATATTTGGCCCTATAACAACAAAAATAAAGTATATACACTAAAGATATACACGTATACTGTGGGTAGCCCCAGGTGAACTTCACAACCACCTATAGAAATATATAGCGAACAAACAAAAGTGGAAACCACCCAGAATACGTATAGATATATAAAGATTAAATTGGATTGAAAGATGGGACAACCTGGTATGGGTCAGCTGTCCTTTGATCGAATCTATGAAAGGATTGAAATAGCTTGCATAGCGTAAAAAAGTATATATAAATGGTGAAATATAAGTGAGATTGGAAATACACTCACAAACAAACGATAATTCAGGCCTTTCACCCTCTCAGGGGTTATGTGATGAGTGTAGATATCCTCCGACACGATATATGTAAATGAAGAAAATGTAAAAAATGCAATATAGTGAAGTATGTTTAGAAAGGTACAAAATCACATTTATTCATTGCACTTACAAGATAGCAGTTAAAAAAGGCATCTCTCCATATATATATGGAACTCCTAGTGGTGGTAGTGTAGTGTCCACAGTGGAGGTCCAAAATTGATAGAAGGATTACAGGATTCAAAACAAGTAAATAAAAACAATTAAAAGTTCAAATAATATCCGGTTAATATCCAACGCGTTTCGTCCTGTCAGATGTCGGACTTCTTCAGGGATAAACTTGGGTCCATCTCGGATGGTTTTTATACCGTCGTGGGCAATTTTCGGAATCCTATACACATGAAGAAAACTTGCGTTCCACTAATGAAACGCACCAATCGGGCGCGAAATCCGTAGTGTTTTCCAAAACAGTTCCGGGTTGTAGTGCGCATGCATGTAAGAACGCGCATGCGTCAACTAGAGAATACCGCTGCCTAGAGGGGACAAAAGACAGAAAACGGCGAAAAAACGCCTGAGCAAGATAATCACGTCTGTTCTATACCCTAGAGTACACAAAATATAGAACTCTAGGTGTAGTGGTATAGCTATAGTTCCATATTATTTTGCATGTATATTATTTCCAATGCCACCAATATATATATAGATACTTACAGGAACTGATATATACAGCTATATTTAGAGATTTTAAGGGAATTTTACTTGATTGGAAATGTTGGCTTGATATATGTAGTGCTGTTAAAGGCACACTCACCCTCATATAAATGCCATTAAAGGCACATTCACCTTTATATAAATGGAATTCACATATTGCTTGAAAGATACAGAGTAAATGGAGTTGGATCTTAGAATAATATATGCAGATCAAAGATTAGAAATACAAAAACCATAAATAAAATTATAAATATAAATGTGGTGATATTATAGTAATGTTACATGAGACTCATATTACAAGAAGATAAATACTTAAAGAGTATTTTGAAATTATAAATTTACATAAAAATATTTACATAAACAATATATACATTTTCATAGACATCCCCCAAAGAGATCGCATGAAGAAAACTTGATTAGATAAGGCCTTGTAGATCAATTTCTTGATTGAGTCCTAGGTTTAAAGTTTTTAAATAAAAAATCCACAGAGCTTCTTTTCTAACTAGCTCCTGTAGCCTATCTCCACCTCTCCACCCTAATTGGACTGAATCTATTCCAAAAACTTGTAGGGTGTTCCAGGAAAATAAAGGACAGGAATTGCAGTGTTTAGGTACACTGTGATCAATTTTATTTTTACGTATATTGTTGTAATGTTCTAATATTCGGGTGTGTAATTTTCTGGATGTGCGGCCCACATATTGGGCCCCACAGCCACATTGTAGTAAATAAATTACAAAAGAAGAAGAACAATGAATATGATTTTTTATTTTGTATGTTTTTTTCGTATATGTACCCATGAAGTCATGAATTTTCCTTTTTAGATGAGTACATGTAGAACAATGACCACAGCTGTAAAACCCTTGTATTTGGACCTTTAGAAAGTTGTTACTGGTAGGGGTAATAGGTAATAGGCTAGGTGCCAGTTTATTCTTTAAATTATTTGATTTTTTGTAAATTACCGTGGGGCGATCTGGTAATATATCTTTTAAGATCTCATCTCTTTTTAGGATGTACCAATGTTTTTTGAGGATTTTTTCCACCTGTCTCGCTTGAGAGTTATATTGTGTGACAAATGCAAATTCAAATTTGTTGTTAATGTTAATATTCTTACATTTATCTCCATTTTTTTCTTTATTTTTGTTACTCCATTTAAATCTGTCTTTTAATTTTTGCTCGGCAGTTAAAGGTTCTGAACCTTCCTTATCTTTGTTGATCAGAAATAGTGACCTATCAGAATTTAGTATTTCAGTTTTAGAGATTTCCATTTTTTGAATGTTATACCCTTTCTCTGCATATCTCTGTTGAATAATTTTGGACTGTTCCAGAAACGTATGATCCTCTGTACAATTCCTTCTAAGCCGGGTAAATTGGCTCTTAGGAATATTGGAGAGCCAGGAAGGGTAATGAGTACTGGAATATTCTATCTCTTTAAGTATTTATCTTCTTGTAATATGAGTCTCATGTAACATTACTATAATATCACCACATTTATAGTTATAATTTTATTTATGGTTTTTGTATTTCTAATCTTTGATCTGCATATATTATTCTAAGATCCAACTCCATTTACTCTGTATCTTTCAAGCAATATGGTGAATGTGCCTTTAATGGCATTTATATGAGGGTGAGTGTGCCTTTAACAGCACTACATATATCAAGCCAAAATTTCCAATCAAGTAAAATTCCCTTAAAATCTCTAAATATAGCTGTATATATCAGTTCCTGTAAGTATCTATATATATATTGGTGGCATTGGAAATAATATACATGCAAAATAATATGGAACTATAGCTATACGACTACACCTAGAGTTCTATATTTTGTGTACTCTAGGGTATAGAACAGACGTGATTATCTTGCTCAGGCGTTTTTTCGCTGTTTTCTGTCTTTTGTCCCCTCTAGGCAGCGGTATTCTCTAGTTGACGCATGCGCGTTCTTACGCGCATGCGCACTACAACCCGGAACTGTTTTGGAAAACACTACGGATTTCGCGCCCGATTGGTGCGTTTCATTAGTGGAACGCAAGTTTTCTTCATGTGTATAGGATTCCGAAAATTGCCCACGACGGTATAAAAACCATCCGAGATGGACCCAAGGTTATCCCTGAAGAAGTCCGACATCTGACAGGACGAAACGCGTTGGATATTAACCGGATATTATTTGAACTTTTAATTGTTTTTATTTACTTGTTTTGAATCCTGTAATCCTTCTATCAATTTTGGACCTCCACTGTGGACACTACACTACCACCACTAGGAGTTCCATATATATATGGAGAGATGCCTTTTTTAACTGCTATCTTGTAAGTGCAATGAATAAATGTGATTTTGTACCTTTCTAAACATACTTCACTATATTGCATTTTTTACATTTTCTACATTTACATATATCGTGTCGGAGGATATCTACACTCATCACATAACCCCTGAGAGGGTGAAAGGCCTGAATTATCGTTTGTTTGTGAGTGTATTTCCAATCTCACTTATATTTCACCATTTATATATACTTTTTTACGCTATGCAAGCTATTTCAATCCTTTCATAGATTCGATCAAAGGACAGCTGACCCATACCAGGTTGTCCCATCTTTCAATCCAATTTAATCTTTATATATCTATACGTATTCTGGGTGGTTTCCACTTTTGTTTGTTCGCAATATTTGGCCCTAGCCTTTAACAATGCCGTTCAGATAAGCAGTGTGAAGGTAGTCACCATCACTTGGAGCAGAAGGACACTTTACAATTGTTCCTAAATGGCTCCTATGTCTCAGTCACCCTGTGCCCATTATAGGTGCCGGGTGTTTTTAATGTGTGTGTGTGTGTATACTGTTAAGTGTTTTGCCTGCTCTCCTGTAAGGATTGCTACCAAATAGGTGAAGCACCCTCTGTTAGTAGCAACAGCAATATGCACTACTTGAATAGCAAGGTTGGTTAATCTGCATATTCAGGTAGAGTTGCATATTGCAAATTCTGCAGGCAGGAGAGATAGTTTGTGCTGGTTATTGTCTTCCCCATTCCTTTATAAATATGTTATTATGCTATAATAACTTCTTGTATATTTTGTGACATGTTTTGGTTATTTGAATTTTATTATGTTTGTCACAGCAATGTATAAGTAATGATCATATGGTCTAGTCCCAAGTAAAATAAAGTATTGCATATTAGTTCATTTCGGAAATTGTGTCCTGTGTGGATTTTTAGGGATTACAATGACAAAGTATTTGGACCTGTTTGCTGGCTGAAGGATCCCCCTAGCCCTGGGATAAGTCAAGAAAGCTAGGCCTGAGAGCCGCAAGTGCCTTTGTAAAGGCATTAGCAAGCACTATAAGCAGAGTTACAGTGGAATAGGCAGAGGGGACGATACCTGCCTGAAAGGAAAGCTGCAGAGGAATAGGCAGAGGGGATGATCCCTGCCTGGAAGAAGGGCTGCAGAGGAATAGGCAGAGGGGAAGATACCTGCCTGAAAGGAGAGCTGCAGCCTGGTCGGGTGGAAGAGCTCCAGACAGAACTCATTCAATCTTCGGAAACTGGGGCTGAAGCATTCCAGGGTCCGTGCAAGCAGCTAGGAAGCGGAGGTACTCGGTCGGAGTACAGGAGCTCCGTCACAGGCAGCTTCCAGGATGAAAAGAGGGTGAGTATTTATTAGAAAAGAAACATGTGTATGCCCCCTCCCCACCATCACCTGTGGCAATCAGGTGGGGGCTCCTATAAGATTTAAGGTGGGGGAGGGGTGACCTAGTATACACACTCTGACTGTCACCAATTGACTGTGGGTGGAAGCCCTAATATTATTAATTATTAACCACCCAGGGCCCCACATATGGGCAATTGGTGCAGGGCCAAAACATTAATATTAAAGGGTGATCCTCTGATGTCCTCACCCTAAAAGCAGTGAAGGGGTCCAAAAAAATGTGAAACCTGTTAAATAAAAAAAAATTATACCATCAGAAGTCTTCTTTCTTTGAATACTTCTGTTCTAGAGCCACCAAAAATGCATAATGCTTGACTCAAATGAAAAATGCCCTGCAACAAAAAGGATTCCATTTTCAATTGCCCCCCCTGAGAGCAGTTTCTCTCCCCTGCAGGGCTGGTGCTATTCAAGCGCCGGCCCTGCTAAGTGTCTTCACGGACCAGAGGAGAGATCCAAGATCTACCTCACTGGTCCGCAGGCACTTTGCTGGGAGGCCGGCATGGGAGGGAGAGCTCTGCCAGGTCTCCTCTCGCAAGCACGGAGCATTACCATGGTTACCATGGAAACCCTCCATTCTTGCGAGATTGAACTCTAGCCCATCTAAGGGTTGGGAGGGGAGCAGAGGGAGGACCACTAAGAGGGGAGGGAGTACGACTAGGTGGGTGGGGGAGAGGGAGGACCACTAAGGAGGGGAGAGGGAGGAGCACTAAGGGTGAGAATGGAGAGGACCACTAAGAAGGAACAGGGAAGAGAGGTGAGAAACCACGAAGGGACAGGGGGTAGGGGAGAGCTCTAAGAATGGAGGGGACATCTCTAAGGGAGGGGAGGAGGGAGCACTAAGGGACAAAGGGGTAGGGGAGATCACTAAGGGACAGGAGGGGGAGCTCTGATGGATGGGTGGGGAGATCACTAATGAACTGGAGGAGATATCACTAAGGGACAGGGGGGGCAAGAGAGAGCACTAAGGGACAGGAGGGGAGGGGAGAGCACTGAGGGACAGGAGGGGAGGGGAGGGGAGAGCACTGAGGGACAGGAGGGGAGATCACTAATTGACAAAAGGGGAGAGCACTATAAAAAATTTAAATAAAGAGCTGCTCCCCTCTCAGCCCCTTTTCTACCCCACAAATCTTCCCTTTCACACTAAACACATGCACAATGCATCCTTACACTAACACAGTTACACACAATGCATCCCTACACACACACACACACAACACAGAAACATACAATGCATCCCTACTCACACACAGACACACTGAAACACACAATGCATCCCTTATAGAGATGTCCCGAATAGTTTGCAGGTGAATAGTTCCTGGCGAACATAGCTTGTTCGCGTTCGCCACGGATGGCGAACACATGCGATGTTCGGTCCGCCCCCTATTCGTCATCATTGAGTAAACTTTGACCCTGTACCTCACAGTCAGCAGACACATTCCAGCCAATCAGCAGCAGACCCTCCGTCACAGACCCTCCCACCTCCTGGACAGCATCCATTTTAGATTTATTCGGAAGCTGCATTCTTTTTTTTTTTTTTTAGACAGAAGTGTGTTATATTTGAGCATGCTAGGCTGAACGTGCGTATATCATGGCTAGTTGCACTGAGGGTATGAGTATATAGCAGTACATTGTTGTGAAAGATGGCTGTCATGTTTAGGGTGTAGTTTGCACGTTATCAACTGTGTGTATTTATATCAGCAGCTCCACCACTAGTTATAAATCAAGTGTGAGTCGCCCCATGAGATGAGACTAGTGAATAACATAATACATGAACGGTTAAGGTAAAGGCATGTAAGGAACTACGAAAATAAACTCTATAGGAGGTGAAATAATGACATGTTTAAACACTTGCTATTTTACGATTAGTTAATGTGCAGAGAGCAGTTCATGTGATTAAAGGCATGGTGTGGAGGATCGGCTATAGTGGGACATGCTTGGCAGGCTGCTGTTTACTGCTTGTGCTCATCCGATCCCTTCTGGGCGCCAGGTGCAGACCCTGGGAGTCCCTGATACCTGGAACAACAAAGGCAAGTCTCTGGCTGAGTGCCGGGTTCGCGGCTTGAAGTGGTGGAAGCTTGTTTTGTCGGGTGGTCGGATCTGTCCCGGTGGTGCTTCATGTCCGGTGCGGGATTGTGGTGGCTTAAGGTGGAGGCGAGTTCTTGACGTGGGGCAGGCTCTGCATTTCAGTTTGTGCCTCCAGTCCCATCTTTGACACCTTTTGCGTTGGTGGATTTTAATGGGGACTGCTTCGCTTAGCTGTGGTGGAGCTTGTTGGGGCTGTGGTGGAGCTTGTTGGGGCTTCCTGCTTGTTATTTGCTTCCAAAATTGATTAAAGAGTCTGCAAGTCGCAAGGAGCTAGTGGCACAGTCAGACAGCATGCATCGGCACCCGGGGTCAGCCAGACAGCACGCCAATCAACGCATGCTGTTGCCACCACCAGAATGCCGTCATTGCAGAGCTCAGCAGTGTGGCATTTTTTTGGTGTGTCTGCCTCTGACAACAGTTTGCGGTGTTTGCGGTGCGTTAAACGGGGAGTTTGGTCTGTCACTGTGCAGCGGGCGTAACCCTTACACTACCTGATCAATACAACATCATACCTGATGTGTTAAAGCACGTTATTCCAAACAATTTAGGAATGTTATGTGATTTATGCCCTTTATGGATTAAAACCAGACTCTGCATCAACTATGTAATTTTCCATGGGAGTTTTGCCATGGATCCCCCTCCGGCATGCCACATTCCAGGTGTTAGTCCCCTTGAAACAACTTTTCCATCACTATTGTGGCCAGAAAGAGTCCCTGTGGGTTTTAAAATTCGCCTGCCCATTGAAGTCTATGGCGGTTTGCCCGGTTCGCCCGTTCGCGAACATTTGCGGAAATTCGTGTTCGCGTTCGCGAATGGAAAAATTTATGTTCGCAACATCTTTAATCCCTTACGCACAAACACTGCTTCACTTACACACACACAGAAACAAAATGCATCTCTTACACACACTCAATGCACACCTTACAGACACACACTGCATTACATTACATACACAGATTCACACAATGCATCCCTTACACACAAACACACACTGTATCCCCTATACACAAGTTACATCCCTTACACAAATTGGTTTCCCGATACACTACATTCTATAAGAACACACACACATTACATCATCTACAATAACACATCCCCTACACACATACACTCCACTCCCTGTGAGCGAACCCATAGGTGGGCCATGTAGGTGGACCTTGTAGGCATACTCACGATCAGGCCCCGGGGGCCCAGACCTTGAGCTGTGTAAGGGGCCACCAAAAATTGATTCCTGTTTGTCGATTGTTGTGAGCACTGTTACAAACAGTCTCCAGAGAGCCTCTTCTACACCAGATCAGTGGAGCCAGACTGCAGCCTGAGCCCATCATCATCCTCTTGTTCTCTACTGGTGGTAAGTAGGCAATCCAGTATATTATTAGTGGCACTTATCTCTAACTTAAATCACATTAAAGGGCCACTATAGTCACCAGAACCACTACAGCTTAATGTAGTGGTTCTGGTGTCTAAAGCCTGTCCCTTTAGGCTTTTTAATGTAGACACACTGTCTTTTCAGATAAAACAAACTTTGTGCAGAACTGGCATTGGCCCATATGGTAAATCATATGGATGGGGTATTGTGATGTCACATGGTGGGAAGAACATATGGGGGATGGCTAATTTTTTTTGCATAGGGCGGCAAAAATCCTTGCACCTGCCCAGTGTAGTGGCCGTCTGAGTGATTGCCATTAGAGGTTTTACTAGGCAACAATATAAACACTGACTTTTCTTTTGTCCCTTTATGTAAGACTTATTTTTAGGAATGAAAAGGTGATTGAATAAATAAGCTGCATAAAATAACAGGCTTTAAAGAATTAACAAATTCACAGAATTAGATTTGACAGTTGTGAGGGGAAAATGCAGGTATATGCACATTTATAGATTTCTATATGCAGTAACCACTTGTGTTGTAAAATTTTACAGCTTCTATGGATTGCATAGAAAGCCAACGGTTTCCTGAATAGAGTAGAGAAACATCATAGTTTTAATGGGACTGCATCTTGATTGTTTCTTGAAGTTGTAGCACCATCTATCTGCTAATCTAGGCACTGCGGACACAATACATATATGAATAGAAATAATACATGGTTATTTACCAAACAACCGATTTTGTCCATTTTGACTTTAGGTTTTATCACTGAATATAAGTAAGGCCCCCACAGACCACCACTGCCTCAATTGAAAAATCAACATTGTTTAATAGGAAGAGCAATGTCTGGATTTTGCAGTCTGACAGGCCTGATATGTAGACAATAGTGATGTACCGAACTGTTCGCCGGCAAATAGTTCCTGGCGAACATAGCGTGTTCGCGTTCGCCATGGCGGGCGGACACATGCGCGGTTCGATCCGCCCCCTATTTGTCATCATTGACTAAACTTTGACCCTGTGCCTCACGGTCAGCAGACACATTCCAGCCAATAAGCAGCAGACCCTCCCATCCAGACCCTCCCACCTCCTGTACAGCATCCATTTTAGATTCATTCTGAAGCTGCATTCTTAGATAGAGGAGGGAAAGTGTAGCTGCTGCTCATTTGATAGGGAAATGTATAGATAGGCTAGGGTATTCAGTGTCCACTACAGTCCTGAAGGACTCATCTGATCTCTGCTGTAAGGACAGCACCCCAAAAAGCCTTTTTTAGGATTAGAACATCAGTCTACTTTTTTTCAGTTGCCTGCCTGCCTGCCAGCTTCTGTGTCAGGCTCACAGTGGATACTGTGCCCACTTGCCCAGTGCAACCACTCATATCTGGTGTCACAATAGCTTGCATTTAAAAACAAAAACATTTTTTTCACTGTACTAGATTGAATAGCAGTTAGTTGTCTGCAAGCGTCTGTGTGTCAGGCCTACAGCTTGTACTCTGCCAACCTCTGCCAGTGCACAGTGCCACTCATATCTGGTGTCACAATAGCGTGCATTTAAAAACAATTATTTTTTTCACTGTTATATATTGAATAGCAGTTACTATTCTGCAAGCGGGTGTCAGGCCTACAGCGTGTACTCTGCCAACCTCTGCAAGTGCACATTGCCACTCATATCTGGTGTCACAATAGCGTGCATTTAAAACCAAAAAACTTTTTTCACTGTTATAGATTGAATAGCAGTTAGTTGTCTTCAAGCGGGTGTGTCAGATCTACAGCGTGTACTCTGCCAACCTCTGCAAGTGCACATTGCCACTCATATCTGGTGTCACAATAGCGTGCATTAAAAACCAAAAAACGTTTTTCACTGTTATAGATTAAATAGCAGTTACTTGTCTTGAAGCGGGTGTGTCAGGCCTACAGCGTGTACTCTGCCAACCTCTGCCAGTGCAAATTGCCACTCATATCTGGTCTCATAGTACCACTAATCCAAAAAAAAATGACAGGCAGAGGCAGGCCACCCCGCAGGGGCCGTCGTGGTCATGGTGCTGTGATTCCCTTTTGCCCTAGACTAATGCCCAATTTTCAGAGGCCACGTACCCTGAACTTGAAAAGTTCTGAAGACATAGTTGACTGGCTAACACAGGACACCCAATCTTCTACAGCTTCCGCTCGGAACCTTGACGCACCATCCTCCTCCAGCTTAGCTTCGGGCACCTCTCAAGATTCCACTCACCAGCCTGCCGCCACTACCAACACTAGCACCACAGCCGCTTCACTTTATCTGTCAGAGGAGTTATTTACACATCCGTTTGAAGAAATTAGTGATGCACAACCATTATTGCCAGAGGATGTAGATAACAGGGATATGTCTCAGTCAGGCAGCATTACACTCATGGACGTACGGTGAGATGATGATGATGTTGTACCCGCTGCTGCTTCCTTTGCTGAGTTGTCAGATACAAGTGAAGCGGTTGATGATGACGATGCGTCCATGGATGTCACGTGGGTGCCCGCTTGGCAAGAAGAAGAACAGGGGGAAAGTTCAGATGGGGAGACAGAGAGGAGGAGGAGACGAGTTGGAAGCAGGGGGAGGTCGTCGCAAGGAGCTAGTGGCACAGTCAGACAGCATGCATCGGCACCCGGGGTCAGCCCGACAGCACGCCAATCAACGCATGCTGTGTCCACCACCAGAATGCCGTCATTGCAGAGCTCAGCAGTGTGGCATTTTTTTGGTGTGTCTGCCTCTGACAACAGCGATGTCATTTGCAACCTGTGCCAAAAGAAACTGAGTCGTGGGAAGTCCAACACCCACCTAGGTACAACTGCTTTGCGTAGGCACATGATCGCACATCACAAATGCCTATGGGATCAACACATGAGTACAAGCAGCACACAAACTCAAAGCCGCCATCCTCCTCCTGGTCCAGCATCTTCAGCCACATCAACCACTGCTGTCCTCCTTGCCCCCTCTCAACCATCCGCCACTCCGTCTCTCGCCTTGAGCAGTTCCCGCTCATCTGCCCACAGTCAGGTGTCTGTCAAGGACTTGTTTGAGCATAAGAAGCCAATGTCAGAAAGTCACCCCCTTGTCCAGCATGTGACAGCTGGCTTGTCTGAACTATTAGCCCGCCAGCTTTTACCATACAAGTTGGTGGAGTCTGAGACGTTCAAAAAATTTGTGGCTATTGGGACACCGCAGTGGAAGGTACCCGGACGAAATTTCTTTTCACAAAAGGCAATCCCCAACCTGTACTCGATTGTGCAAAAGGAAGTAATGGCATGTCTGGCACACAGTGTTGGGGCAAGGGTCCATCTGACCACTGATACCTGGTCTGCATAGCATGGTCAGGGCAGGTATATCACCTACACTGCGCATTGGGTAAACCTGCTGACGGCTGCCAAGCATGGAATGCGTGGCTCTACAGAGGAGTTGGTGACACCGCCACGTATGCAGGCAGGCCTGCTGCCACCTCCTCTACTCCTCCTACTCCATCCTCTTCCATAACCTCCTCGGCTGAGTCCTCTTCTGCTGCTGCATCTTGCTCCACATCAACGGTACCCCCCCAGCTCTCAGGTACTATTCCACATCCTGGATACGGCAGTGTCATGCCGTCTTGGGTTTGACTTGCTTGAAAGCAGAGAGTCACACCAGACAAGCACTCCTGTCCGCCCTGAACGCACATGTGGAAAAGTGGCTGACTTCGCAGCAACTGGATATCGGCAAAGTGGTTTGTGACACCGGAACAAATTTGTTGGCGGCATTGAAGTTGGCAAATTGGCACATGTGCCGTGCATGGCACATGTGTGTAATCTGATCGTACAACGCTTTGTACATAAGTGCACAGGCTTACAGGACGTCCTGAAGCAGGCCAGGAAGGTGTGTGGCCATTTCAGGCGTTCCTACACGGCCATGGCGCACTTTGCAGATATCCAGCGACGAAACTACATGCCAGTGAGGCGCTTGATTTGCGACAGACCGACACATTGGAATTCAACACTCCTAATGTTCAACCGCCTGCTCCAACAAGAAAAAGCCGTTAATGAATATTTGTATGACCGGGGTGCTAGGACAACCTCTGGGGAGCTGGGAATTTTTTTTGCCACATTACTGGACGCTCATGCGCAATGCCTGTAGGCTCATGCGTCCTTTTAAGGAGGTGACAAACCTAGTCAGTCGCACCGAAGGCACCATCAGCGACATCATACCATTTGTTTTCTTCCTGGAGCGTGCCCTGCGAAGAGTGCTGGATCAGGCCGAAGATGAGCGTCAAGAGGAAGAGGAAGAGTTGTGGTCACCATCACCACCAGAAACAGCCTTATCAGCATCGCTTGCTGGACCTGCGGCAACGCTGGAAGAGGATTGTGAGGAAGAGGAGTCAGAGGAGGAATGTGGCTTTGAGGAGGAGGAGGAAGACCAACCACAACAGGCATCCCAGGGTGCTCATTGTCACCTATCCGGTACCCGTGGTGTTGTACGTGGCTGGGGGGAAGAACATACCTTCATTGAGATCACTGAGGAGGAGGAACGGGAAATGAGTAGCTCGGCATCCAACCGTGTGCAAATGGGGTCTTTCATGCTGTCGTGCGTGTTGAGGGACCCTCATATAAAAAGGCTGAAGGAGAACGATCTGTACTGGGTGTCCACGCTACTAGACCCCCGGTATAAGCAGAAAGTGGCTGAAATGTTACCAAATTACAACAAGTCGGAAAGGATGCATGATTTGCAAAATAAATTAAAAAGTATGCTTTACACAGCGTATAAGGGTGATGTCACAGCACAACGGGGATCTAACAGGGGAAGAGGTGAAAGTAATCCTCCTCCTCCCACAACCACGCCGGCAAGGACAGGACGCTTTAAAGACGTGTTATTGATGGAGGACATGCAGAGCTTTTTAAGTCCTACGCATCGCCACAGCCCTTCGGGATCCACCCTCAGAGAACGACTCGACCGACAGGTAGCAGACTACCTCGCCTTAACTGCAGATATCGACACTCTGAGGAGCGATGAACCCCTTGACTATTGGGTGTGCAGGCTTGACCTGTGGCCTGAGCTATCTTAATTTGTGATAGAACTTCTCGCCTGCCCCGCTTCAAGTGTCCTGTCAGAAAGGACCTTCAGTGCAGCAGGAGGTATTGTCACTGAGAAGAGAAGTCGCCTAGGTCAAAAAAGTCTAGATTACCTCACCTTTATTAAGATGAATGAGGGATGGATCCCAAAGGGACTGACAGTGGGCGATACATTCGACTAAAAAAGGCCTGATGAGATGAGCTGCCTTGGGCTAAAAATGGTGACCCTATGTAGGACAGTCCCTATTCTGCTCTGTATCAGTGTGTATCAGGGTCCCTGAGGACAGGTGTCAATCCATATCTGCCAAGTGACCCTATGTAGGGGGAACAGTCCCTATTCTGCTCTGTGTCAGTGTGTATCAGGGTCCCTGAGGACAGGTGTCAATCCATATCTGCCAAGTGACCCTATGTAGGGGGAACAGTCCCTATTCTGCTCTGTGTCAGTGTGTATCAGGGATCCTTAGGATAGGTGTCAATCCATATCTGCCAAGTGACCCTATGTAGGAGGAACAGTCCCTATTATGCTCTGTGTCAGTGTGTATCAGGGTCTCTGAGGACAGGTGTCAATCCATATGTCAAGGTGTCAATATGTCATATGTCAGGTGTCAATCCATATCCATTGTGATTTAGGAATGTTAGATGATTTATGCCCTTTATGGATTAAAACCAGACTCTGCATCAACTGTGTAATTTTCCACGGGAGTTTTGCCATGGATCCCCCTCCAGCATGCCACAGTCCAGGTGTTAGTCCCCTTGAAACAACTTTTCCATCACTATTGTGGCCAGAAAGAGTCTCTGTAGGTTTTAAAATTCGCCTGCCCTTTGAAGTCTATGGCGGTTCGCCCAGTTCACAAAATGTTTGATAGTTAAGGTTTTCCCATAGTTCCTAGTGTGGAAAGGTATGGTGACCATATTCTGGAAAGTTTAAGAGGACACCTCCAGGAACAAATTCTAACGGGTTGGAATTTAGTCACGGGGGTGCAAAGAAGGCCCCCTGGGTTTGGGCTGCCTATATCTTCACTAGGATAATGCGCCACATCCATGAAGAACACAGAGCACCCGGCTCCTTCTACACACACAAAATAAAAAAATCATCCAATCATTGATGATTATTTGAATTTACTGGCAGATGTACCACTGTCAGACACAAAAAAAAAAAAACAAACAACTGCTGGTAGTGCTTGTAGCACACTGTCCAGAAAAAAGTATTATTTAAATTTGTTTGTACCTGTTACACTATAAGCCACCAAAGTATTGCTCTTTCCAACTGATTGCAACTAAATTAGGCATCAAATTATATTCTGTTTCTACCAGTTTATGGCAACTAAATAATGCTTACACCACTGTCAGACATGTTGACGGGGCCTGGCCCTACTTTTGCTAACATTCTCTCTGCATAGCCTGCCTAACTCCTGCACATCCCCCCCCAAAAAATGTGCTGTATGGCCCCCACCTATTCTCCCTCTTTGCATCCTCCCACCTACTTCTTTCCACCCACTTTCCAGCCTCCCCCTCTCTCTCCTCCCCTTCCTCCTGCCTTACCCCTCTCTCTGGGCATCTTGGGCATCATCATGATGACAGCTTGACACATCGGCAACGACAGCGATTTTGGCATCAGTGGTGGGTAGTGATATTGGCGTCAGAGTTTCTTAGTGACGTCGGCACCGTCTTTGCTAAGAGACACAGGCACCAGCTTAAAAAGACAGACAAAGTCAGAAATCCCCCCAGGCATGGACATTGCCCTCACAAAAAAGGACATTTCTGGGGGAATCTGGACGTATGGTAACCCTAGGAAAGGCAATAATGAGACACCATAAAACCTGTACATAGGGGGTACTGTTATACTTGGGAGACTTCACTGAACACAAACATAAGTGTTTCAAAACAGTAAACATATTACAACAATAATATCGTCAGTAAAAGTGTTGTTTGTGTGTGAAAAATGCAAAAAACATCACTTTTACTGAAAATATCATTGTTGTAATACAATTTATCATTTTAAAACACTAATTTTGTGTTCAGCGAAGTCGCCCGAGTAACACAGGACCCTCCATGTACAGGTTTGATCATGTCTTGGAAAGTTACAGGGATAAATACAGTGCTTGCAAATTACATGCTCTGCACTTTCTGCCTGAGTTGTCTTGCACGTCAATCAATTTTTAATTAATTAAATCACATAATTATGTTAAAAGATTACTTAAATATACACAAAGAATTTTAATATATATACATATATATATATATATATATATATGTGAATTTAAATTCTACGTGTGTACTTATGTAATAGTTTATGTAATTATATATATTTATCTAAATATATATATTTGCGTTTTTTTTGTATTTTATATATAGATAGATATATATATATAGAATGTCATTCTAAGTGTATTTTGTTATATGTATATTTAAGGGGCGGAGCCAACTGCCGACCGTGATGGCCGCACAGTAACAGAGCTCCGTCGGACAGAGCATTAAATCCATGCACAGCGGGCTAAATACTCACCATGGGACACCCTAAATGCACGCCATCATCCCAGAACGGCAGGGAGGCCGCTGGCAGCGAAAACCGGAGCCCTAACGAAATATTTCAGGGACAACACCCTTGTAAGCACCCTAGAAGATGACAGGGATGCAATACAGCTCCAACTATCACATCTGCATAATGTTATAGGACCGCACTCCTCACATGCATTTGAATTACAGCGCTCACTAGACGATATCGACAACAGAGGAAGAAGAAATAACCTCAGAATAAAAGGACTCCCTGAGCAAGATACAGAAGACCTAACGGAGGTACTAAGGGATATATTTAATTTACTCATGGGGAAACAAGCTGATGAACCACTGATGTTTGATAGGGTACACAGAGCCCTACGCCCTAGGGGAGCACAGGAGACAGACCGAGAGATGTAATTTGCCGCTTACATTACTACTCCCAAAAAGAAGACGTACTCAGGGCACTGAGACAAGCCTCCCAGCCACTACTGTATAAGGTGGCTTCGATTTCGATTTATCCAGACCTGTCCTGGCTGACGCTCCAAGCCAGACGAACCCTCAGGCCCATAACGGACGTCTTGCGCCAGCGCAATATCAGATACAGATGGGGTTTCCCCCTTGCACTAAGCGTCAACCACCAAGGCAAAGTATTTACTATCAACTCAACTCATGATGTTCCTGTTTTCTTACAAGCGTTGGATTTACCAGACACACATATACCCGACTGGTATGGACTACCACAACCACCGCAAAGGGAGCAACTACAACAGCGCACGAGATGGCAACAGACGCCGAAAAGACGGAGACCAGAACAAGTGGGAACATCATCCAGAACCACCAGGCCAAGAGGGAAATCCACACTTATATACTGAATTCCAGACATCCAATAACGAACTCCATCACGAATGCACTGTAACTCAAGATGACTGCCAATATCTCTGCTGCAAACACTTTTCCTCTCCTCATCTCCATGAACAAATAGACTGC
Source organism: Pelobates fuscus (assembly GCF_036172605.1). Classification (NCBI taxonomy): domain Eukaryota; kingdom Metazoa; phylum Chordata; class Amphibia; order Anura; family Pelobatidae; genus Pelobates; species Pelobates fuscus. The sequence continues at coordinate 143,581,861 of NC_086318.1, forward strand.
TGCAGGTGCTGGGGCCTTGGAGAGGCGGCTTCCCTAGCGGGGACCCGTGTCCCTAATGTTACCTGACCTAGCCAACAACCGCAAGTACTTTTGCTATGAACATACACCGGTGATAAACCGATACCACCGCAGTAGGTACACCACCCCTCAAGTCGCATAGGGAACATGCTCTGAAAGGAATGATGGGGTCTTGGGGAAGCGACCTCCTGTCTGGGAGCCTGCGTCCCTGACACCACCTGACCAGTTAAGTAGTATCCAACTGGCGTCCAATCCCTCGAATTCGGGGGATACACACACACACTTACTAATGATTGTTTAAGGTACCAATGGTTCTCTCATCACGCTCACTTAAATTATACCAGCGGTGTGAGATAGGACACAGGGGGGACGGCCTCTCAATGCCCCTACCGAGACAAGTTAATGGTTCATGTGAGACATTCGTTGGGAGATAGATCCTCTGAATTAGCAGCTAAACACCTGTTACATGTTGTAGTGATATTGTCCCAGAAACCGGTTGCGCTTAGCAACAAGTACAACTTAAGCCCACTACGAACAAAATAAAATAAAAAAGTGGATGATGCTCTTCCCGGACCCGGATCCTTGGCAAGTTAAACCCCACTAATTACTTTCCCCTTTTCACTCCCCCATACACGCTGACAGCCAAGACAACCTCCACCCCATCCCCTCCATCCCTTCCCTCCCCTTCCTCTCCCCCCCCAACCGTCCAACAAATTCTGGACGGGCGATCTGCTTACATCAGGGACATTCATATATGTCTTGGATGTACCAGACTCACGTCTGAGAACAGTCAGGTGAATACTGACTGTGCGGTGCCTAGAAGGACCCCATTTAGATAGTCCCCCCCTTTGGACAGACACCGACGGTTACCACAGAACTACTAAGTCTAGATACTCTATTATTGCGATTGTATATAGTTACCTTTTCTTTATTTAAGATTTATGTTTGTTGTTGTTTTTTGAATACACGAACATTATACACAATGGTACAGACATAGTCACCAAACACACCGCCACAAACTATACGGATATGTACAATCAATGTCAGAGGTTTAAATATGCCTGAGAAACACACACAAACCCTGATAGAAATTCACCGGCTCAGAGCTGATGTGGCCTTCCTGCAGGAAACTCACTTTAGGAAACATGTTGCCCCCTCCCTAAGAGACAGAAGATACCCCCATGGATTCTTCAGTGATTACATCAATGCTAAAGCTAGAGGGGTGGCTATTTTAATATCGGCACAACTTCCCTTTGCATACAAAGCTCATGAGGTAGACGACAGCGGGAGACTAATTATGATAAAGGGGCAACTAGGCTCCTATATGGTCACCTTTGCAAACTTATACTTACCAAACAGGAAGCAGGGCAGAACACTCAGAAAATACCTTCGCAGGATATAAAGTTTCATAGAGGGAATATTAGTAGCAGGGGGAGATATTAATGTCTCCCTAGACTCCGCCCTAGACACAGCTTTGCTAATACGGACCTACCAGACACACACCCAACGTCAGATTCAAAAACTATTAGATGAAGCACAGCTCTACGACTGCTGTAGGACGCTCCATCCGACTTCCAAAGATTATTCCTTTTACTCCCCAGTCACAGTCACATACTCGAGGATAGATATGCTCTTCATGCCACATAGATATCTTCACCTCATGTAGAAAAGTAATTATGGCGAAATTACATGGACAGACCATGCACCTCTGACACTGGAGATTCAGATCCCCTCCTTGCCGCTTACATCTTTTCACTAGAAACTAAATGATTTATTGTTGAACGACACAACAGTGACTGGCAGAATAAGGGACACACTGACTAACTATTTTTTAGATAACACCAACCCGAATATGTCACCAACAGTAATATGGTAAGCATACAAATGTGTACTACGGGGAGAGATAATAGCCTCCAAACAGAAAAAACTCAGGGAACATTGGGTCAAAGCACTTACGCAAGAAATAAGAAACCTAGAGGCAGCCCACAAAGCCAATAGCACGTTAGACCTTTACATACAGCTGACAGATAGGCGCACAAAACTACAACACCTGCTCAATGCCTCCATCAAACGGAAACTACTGCTCACTAGACACTCATTTTACACACAGGGGGGGGAAATGTGGCTGCCTCCTCGCTAATGCACTCAAGAAAAGGAGACAAAACACATTTATATCCCATATTAAGACACCATCGGGTACCCTGACTGCCATGCTCCCAGAAATTACAAAGGCTTTTCATGACTACTATTCAAAATCATACCATCTTTCTGACCAGTCACCACCCAAAGAAGTGATAGATAGGTTCTTAATCCCTAGAATAAAACGCATGATTCCTGCTGTGGACGTGCAATCCTTGGAATTACCCATCACTATCGACGAGTTTAAGACATCTGTAAAACATCTACCGGTGGGTAAGAGCCCGGGACCAGATGGATTTACAGCCAAATACTATAAGCTCTTCACCTCAACATTGAGTGTACCATTCACAACGGCATTCAATGCTCTAACAACACACGCCACCCTACCAGACACAGCCCTAGAAGCCCACATTACCTTAAACCCGAAACCTGGTAAAGACCCCACCGAGTGTGGAAGTTACCGCCCCATATCCCTCATCAATATAGACCTAAAAATTTTCACGAAAATACTAGCAAATAGACTTCACCCTCTTCTCCAAATACTTATCCACCAAGATCAATCGGGGTTCGTCCCAAATAGAGAAGATAAACACAATACAAATAAGATATTGAACCTGATACACCTCTCTCAGCACACTTGGACGCCGAAAAAAAAAGATGCTCTTCATCTTAGCCCTGGAACCATTCCTTCAAGGAGTGAGAGACAACTCCGACATACATGGATTCCAGATAGGCAACCAGGAATACAAGGCTTTTGCAGATGACCTTCTATTCATGATAAGGGACCCGATCACATCCATGGGCCCCTTGGTAGCAGAGCTAGAACAGTACCAAGCCGTCTCCAACTTTAAGGTAAATTTCACTAAAAGTGAAATCCTACCATTACAATTAGACCCCCGAACCTCCAACTCTCTTAAATCGCAATTCCCATTTGCGTGGACAGATAAAGCGATAAAATACCTAGGGGTCCAACTTCCGAGGACTCTGTCCTCCCTATAATCTCTCACCTATAAACCCCTCTTAGAAACGATAACACAAGACCTCGCACAATGAGCGAAACCCCACTTTATGTGGCTCTGCAGGATAAACATCCTACAAATGACCATCCTGCCCAAAATACTTTATCTACTACAAGTACGACCAATCACGCTCCCAAGGACCTTCTTCTCTACTGTGAGAAGGATGTTCTCGGAATTCATTTGGTCGAAAAAACACCCACATATCAGCTACACAGTTCTCACAAAAAGGAAAAACAGTCTGGGATTGCCATACGTGGACGTCTATTACAGGGCAGTCATAATACATCGCCTTTATGAGTGGACAGCACCACACCCGCGCAGACAGTGGCTGTCAGTGGAAGAGACATTCCTTCAAACACAGGCTCACAATGCGGTATGGCACCCCAAAGGGTGAATGCAACAAACACCACCCTTTGCGCAACACCCGACCATCACCCCCGCACTGAAGGTATGGAATCAAATCAGGGGATCCCCTATACTATTTCCACACCCATCCCCACTATATCCGATAACAAACAACCCCCTCTTCCCCCCAGGCTGTCAAGCCCAACTCCTACAACATAACACACAAACACTGCAACTCACATTACAAGATGTGATACAAGAGGGAAACATTAAACCCCTGCAGGACTTCATGGCTAACTCACCGATGACAACGATGAATACTTTCCAACATGCACAATTAACACACTTTCTCCGGGCAGACAATACACTACTATCGCCACCTCGACCACTTACAGAGTTCGAAACACTATGCCAGACACGGGGGGGTCAAAGGCAAACACCTCTCTACCATGTACAAACCCCCTCAAAAAGACAATAATACGAGCCTCCCACTCTTCACTCACGCATGGGCAGCCGACCTATGTACCACAATCCCCGACTCCAACTGGACAAAAATTTTAACTAAGGCCCACTCTACTACAACCAACAACACAATACAAGAAAGTAACTATAAAAAAATAGCCAGATGGTATTACACACCAGACAAACTACACAGAATATACCCGGGCACTCGAGATACATGTTGGAGATGCGAACACACTCCAGCAACATCGGCACACATTTGGTAGTCATGCCCCATAATTAACATTTACTGGCAAAGAATCTCGACCCTGATTAAATCCATCACTGACCTATCACTCCCCTTCACCCCAGAAACATACCTGATGTTACTTCTCCCCACGGGCATCCCCAAACCACGACTGCACCTCATCCACCATTTACTGACCGCAGCGAATCTACTGATACCTATAAAATGGAAACAGACCCTAGCACCCTCAATTAGGGAATGGATACAAAAAGTAGAGGATACAAGGATTATGGAGGAACTCACTTTCTCACTACCATTACAAGCAAACCTGGGAACCCTGGAGAATGTTTATGGACAAGAACGCGTAGGGGTAGGGAAACAGATGAAACTGAGACCAGACTACCCCAGAGGGCACCCCCAACATATACATTTCCCGCAGAGCAATCGATCACTCACCATAGCCCAGACATATAAAGGGAAAGCCAAAACTAAGGGAGGGCGGTAATACCAGATGATAGCAACATAGTCATCGGCTCCAGACTACATACACCATACCTACAGACATGGACGGACCAAGATGGTTCCTCATTAACAGGCAGATCCCCACATGGACCCAGACACAGGAAACATAGAACCACACTATGAATGCAGGGCTCCAAACCGGGGTCTCAAGGGCTAGAGAGCATATAAAGGGCTTAGCAAACAAGAGGATAGTGATGTACCGAACTGTCCGCCGGCGAACAGTTCCCGGCGAACTTAGCGTGTTCGCGTTCGCCACCGCGGGCGAACACATGGGCGGTTCGATCCGCCCCCTATTAGTCATCATTGGGCAAACTTTGACCCTGTGCCTCTCGGTCAGCAGACATTCCAGCCAATCAGCAGCACTCCCTCCCTTCCACACCCTCCAACCTCCCTCCCAGCATCCATTTTCGATTCATTCTGAAGCTGCATGCTTAGTGAGAGGAGGGAAAGTTTAGCTGCTGCTGATTAGATAGGGAAATTGATAGCTAGGCTAGGGTATTCAGTGTCCACTACAATCCTGAAGGACTCATCTGATCTCTGCTGTAAGGACAGCACCCCAAAAAGCCCTTTTTAGGGCTATAACATCAGGCTGCTTTTTTTTTTTTCCTGTGTAATGTAATTGCAGGTGCCTGCCTGCCAGCTTCTGTGTGAGGTTCACATTGGATACTGTGCCTACTTGCCCAGTGCCACCACTCATATCTGTTTTAACAATTGGTTAAGCTTTAGATTTAAAATAAATAATTTGTTTTCACTGTAATAGAAGAGCAGTTGCCTGCCTGCCAGCTTCTGTGTCAGGTTGGATGCCTTGCCCATTTGCACAGTCAGTGCCACCACTCATATCTGTTTTAACAATAGCTTAAGCTTTAGATTTTAAAGAAATCATTTTTTTTCACTGTAATAGAAGAGCAGTTGCCTGCCTGCCAGCTTCTGTTTAACAAACATTTACAAGAACATGTTATGCACATCATAGAAACAACGTGAACCTCTTTAAAGCCACAAACTTAAGACAAAAAGTATGTACACACAATGTGTAAGGGTTTGAAAGAATATTCTGAATCCTTACATGTTTACTTTATCGTTTGTTTGATTTTTGTGAACCATATATAAACTACAAGCAGCGTGAAAACTATAAAAACTCAAGTGGCCATGCTGATCAAATTAAATAGTATGCTTTACACAGCGTATAAGGGTGATGTCACAGCACAACGGGAATCTAACAGGGGAAGAGGTGAAAGTCATCCTCCCCCTCCCACGACCCCGCCATATCTGCCAAGTGACCCTATGTAGGGGTAACAGTCTCTATTCTGCTCTGTGTCAGTGTGTATCATGGTCTCTGAGGACGGGGAACAGTCTCTATTCTGCTCTGTGTCAGTGTGTATCAGGGGCTTTGAGGACAGGTGTCAATGTTAGGTGATTTCTGCCCTTTATGGATTAAAAGCAGACTCTGCATCAACTGTGTAATTTTCCATGGGAGTTTTGCCATGGATCCCCCTCCGGCATGCCACAGTCCAGGTGTTAGTCCCCTTGAAACAACTTTTCCATCACTTTTGTGGCCAGAAAGAGTCCCTGTTGGTTTTAAAATTCGCCTGCCCATTGAAGTCAATTTGAGGAAGTTCGCGTTCGCCGTTCGCGAACCGAAAATTTCGGGTTCGCGACAACACTACAAGAGGAATGTTTTGAATAATGCCTAATGGATATATCTGTTTAAAAGTTTAACTGTACTATTGTAAATTGATTGACGTTGTAACATCGTTTATACTGTTTATATATCACATACATATCACTATTTAATCCTGTGAGTTCTTTGCTACCCACTGATACACTGTATGTAACTTGCAGTTGACTATGTCCGCAAAGCAAAGATGTTGTCATTTATGCTTATTGAAAAAAAAAAAAATATATATATATATGTACATTTAATTTATTTTACATGTTTAATAATATTTTTTTTCATACTTCCCACCAGCAGGGGGACTGTCTGACAGATCACATGGCCCCCGGAGGCCTGATTTGCCGTGGGAGGGTTGCCATGCAGTCCTCCCGAAAAGGTAGCGGCGGCGGTAGCCGCAATGGCTTAAAAGCCCATTATAATGGACGGCATAGAACGCTGTAACGGTTAATTAAGCGGTTAATATATCAAACCTGACACCCTTTGGGGAACAAATATTAAACTGTATTTTAAATGTAATTTTTTTTTAGAAAACGGTGTAGTAGGCTACAAGTCTGGGGCTAAACTAACGTAAAAGAGGTGCAAGAAATTTGTTTGAGCGCCCCCACCCCCCAGTACAAAGGTGGTCAAAAGTTATATTCAGGACTGGTGCAAGGATTTCTGCCGGACAGAGTTCCTCTTGGCGACCCCATTTTCTGGCGCCTGGAGGATTGGCCTGGCGCTAGGGCTCCCACAGTGCTGTGGTCCAAGACAGGGGCAGCTCACCAGGAAACATCCCGGATGTGCGCCACCAGCAAGCTGGAGCCCTAGCAAATGCCTAGTTCACCTAATGGTTGCGCTGGCCCATGGTATAGTCCCATCTGTCGTTCATCTCCCATGATGCGTTGCCAACTGGGGATTTACCTTTTGCCCATTCTCGTCTTAATGAAGGCTTTTCTGCCGAAACGTTGGGGACATTTCCTTGAATATTCCCCTTTTCTCACTATTCTCTTGTGCTTATACTTTTTGTGGCATGTCTTTTGTAGTTGTTTTGGTATCCCGTGTTTTATTTAAAACATCTATATTACCAGTTTGCTATGTGAGGCTTTTCTTGCATTAATACATTTCATCTCAAATGCCTTTAATAATTATTTTGTTAGATGTGCTACCACCCTGGTTGCTAAGATTACAAATGACACTCATTTTCAGACCACAAATAAAGATCAGGCTCTGCCAAATCTTTAAAATCCTCATATAGAGAAATTCAATTTCAGACTTGTGCCTGTTAGTGTCGTTAATAAACATCTTAATAATTTAAAAATGAAACACCAGTGTGGACCAGATCAAATCCCAGCAATGTTGCTGAAGCTCAGTGTGCCAGCAATTGCTAAACCTATCACTACCCTTATCAATGAACCCCTGGTGTTAGGATACGTATCCAAACTTTGGAAGACTGCAAAAGGTGTACCTATCCATGACAATAGTGGTGACAATACTTTGGTAGCTAACTATTGCCCAATATCATTGCTCCCTGTATTTTAAAAATGTTTGGAAAAATGCGTCCACACGCAACTATGTGAATATTAATAACGATCAAATTATCTGACCCCTGATCAATCATGTTTTTAAAAGTTTGCAATGACATCCAAATTGGCATGGAGCAAGGAGACTAAACTGGAGCCATTTTCTTTTCTTTTGCCAAGGCTTTTGACACAGTAGAGCATGGCATTCTTTTGCAAAAACGTAAAAACTCAGGCATTGGTGATTGTTTGCTAACCTGGTTTTGATCGTATGTTTCAGACTGATTGCAATATGTGGCCATTTCTGATAGCGCTTCCCTCCCTCTTCCAGTCACGTGTGGTGTTCCTCAAGGCTCCATACTCGGCCCCCTTCTATTCAGATAATTTAAAAATTATCTGCTTAACGTCTGCAAATCCTCAACTGTACACATGTATGCAGACGACACTGTAATCTATGCTAGTAAACCCAAGCTACTGCAGCTTGAGGCTGTGCTCCAAAACCAATTCACAGAGGTAGAAAAGTGGATAGCAGATAACAAACTCTTCCTAAACACTGACAAAACTGTTACAATGATCTTTGGTACTGTACCCAAATTACGTAAACTACAAAATCAACAACTGTGTATCAGAACAAATTCAAATAGCACACTGACAGCAGTCTGCTGTTTTAAATATCTAGGTATGTTGCTAGACCACAATCTATCCTTTGGCCTTCACATTGAAAAAAAATCTCTTCAAAACTTTACCCAAAACTAGGAGCCCTGTACAGAAACAAATCCTACCTAAAACCTACAGTAAGGAAACAGATGCTAATGCCTGTCATTGATTATGGGGATGTAGTGTATGCACCGACACCGCAAATCCACCGTAATAAACTTAGTACATTATATAATTAGTTCTGCCGCTTTGTACTAGTATGTAATTACTTTACCCACCACTGTAACATGTTAAAAGAGCTAAACTGGCTATGGCTGGAATCCTGACACACTCTTCATCTTTCCAGCCTTGTGCATAAGAGCATTTGTGGGAAGCTCCCACCCTACCTGAGTAGAATGCTCTCCCCGGGTGTTCCCACCTCCTATAACCTCAGATCCAGTACTAGCACGATATTTAGCATACCACAATACAAAAATAAAGTGTCTTGATACTCATTTTCCTACAGAGCACCGCAATTATGGAATAATCTCAGAGACACAGTCAAATCTTCATTCAATCTAAGAAAGGTTTACATATTTTTGGCAATATACCTCAGCAGACAATATTTATTACCTGTTATGTATTAAATTTATATATGTGTGTGTGTGTGAGAGTGTGTGTGTGTGTATATATATATATATATATATAAAAAGTCTGATTGTCCAGACTGAAACGTTGATTTTTAACTTGGAGCATTAAAAGTTAATTTTTATTTGAAGACTAAGTCCGTGGAGTGCTATCTACCTTCATTTATATATATATATATATATATATATATATATATATATATATATATATATATATATAAAAAAATGAAGGTAGACACATGAAGGTAGTCCACAAAACATTGCATAGTTACAATATTACAAAAATACAATATGCAAATTGTATTTTTGTAATATTGTAACAATGCAATGTTTTGTGGACCCAGGACATACTTAAAAACGAGAGAAATCTCAATGTATCCATCCTGGTAAAATATATTTTATAAATAAATAAATGTATGTAATTAAAATGAATTAAATATCACCCAGGTCCCTTGTGACAAAACAATCCTGCTTATGGACATGTGCAGTTGCCTGCCGGTAAAAGTGTTCGTGCACGTTCTTATGCGGCTGTATTCATGCTACTAGGTGAGATAAGAAATAGACTTCCACTCTGGCCAGTGAAATTAAGTGAACAGCCTTTATTGAAGACAGATTAAAATGAATTAAATATCACCCGGGTCCCTTGTGGCAAAATTATCCTGCTTATGGACACGTGCAGTTGCCGGCCGGAAAAAGTGTTCGTGCACGTTTCTAATGTGGCTGTATTCACGGTTAGGATACTGAGGAAGCCGTTGACTCAGCGAAATGTCTCATCTGACCTGATGTCACCACGCAAACTCCGCCTCCCGGAAGTATCCCGACCGCGATTACAGACGCATTAGGAACGTACACGAACACTTTTGCCGCCCAGCAACTGCATGCGTCCATAAGCAGGATCATTTTGCCACAAGGAACCCAGGTGATATTTAATTCATTTTAATCTGTCTTCAATAAAGGCTGTTCACTTAATTTCACTGGCCAGAGTGGAAGTATTTTTACTTGGGCTATCAAAGTTAGAGCAGACTCATCTGCTCTATGTTTGTGAGTTTATTTCTTATCTCACCCAGTACTTTTGCTATTTGTATTTTACAATATTACACTATATGTGCTTTTTGTTCCTTTTATGTTCCTATATTTGGAGATAAGGTTTATCTGAACATTTGCTGCTAGCGTAAGTCTCTATTCTTTATGCACAATATCACTTGAAGTGGTTTTTGAAGTTTGCACATTTGGACATTTCTGCACAAGAGTTGACTACTCACACAGATTGCTATATATGTGAATAAAAGTGTTTCAACATTGCACTCTATGTTATTTCACTGTACACATTTCCTGTGGAACTCGCTTCCCTCCTCCGTTAGATGCTCACCCAGTCTCCACTCCTTCAAAAAATCGTTAAAAACCCACTTCTTCATAAAAGCGTATCAATTAAACTGTTACTAGCTCCCGACTGATTCCTTTTCTGCAACTGTCACTAGTCTAATACTACCCTTACCTTTTTGTGTCATTTTACCCCACTCCCTATAGCATGTAAGCTCATTGAGCAGGGCCCTCAACCCCTCTGTTCCTGTGTGTCCAACTTGTCTGGTTACAACTACATGTCTGTTCATCCACCCATTGTAAAGTGCTGCGGAATTTGATGGCGCTATATAAATAACATAATAATAATAAAATAATTTGCACTGATTGCTGCTAAATAATTTTGCACTTTAAATTATAGCGCACCTATTTTTCTGTTTTTAGTTAAATAATATATATTGTTTTTTTCAGGACAAGATGGGCTTTCTTTACATACCATTATTTGTATTACCGCATATACTCGAGTATAAGCCGACCCGAATATAATCCGAGGCACCTAATTTTACCACATAAAAATTGGAAAAATTATTGACTCGAGTATAAGCCTAGGGTTGGAAATGCAGCAGCTACTGGTAAATTTCAAAATAAAAATAGATACCAATAAAATTATATTAATTGAGGCATCACTAGGTTAACTGTTTTGAATGTTTTTTTGTCCTCCCCCCCTCCCTGCTTGTTACCTGGCCAGGGAGGGGGGATATGTCAATCGCTGGTGGTCCGGTGTCATGTACTGAGCAGTGGTGGGGGGGGGGGGGGGGCGCAGAAAGCTGTTACTTACCTTTCCAGCAGCTCCCCTTTGTAAATCTTGCGGTCTGCATGCCGCACAGAGCGTTGCCATGGTAACCCTGATGGCCGCGGGACTCGAGAGATTAAACAAGGGAGTGCAAGGGAGCTGCTGGGAAGGTAAGTAAGAGCTTCTGCCGGCCACCCCCATGATATAAGTTGCCATAATACAGACCCTCACTCGAGTGTAAGCCGAGGGGGGCTTTTTCAGCATAAAAAAATTTGCTGAAAAACTCGGCTTATACTCGAATATATACGGTATGTCATATATTTTACTTTAAAAAAATGGTAAAAACAAAAAACATGTTTTTTTTACTTTTACTTGAAAATGTTTTACTTAACTACAAACGATAATGAAAAAAATGGCTAAATAGATTCAAAATGTTGTCCTGCGTTTAAATACACCCAGTGTTTACTTGCTTTTTTTTTTTTTGCAAGTTATAGGGCTATAAGTACAAGTAGGACATTGCTGTTTCAAAATATATATTTTTAAAATGTATCAATAGTGGCATTGTAACACTGATATCTGTCATAAATCTCTGAATCACACCTCACATGTACATATTTTTTTAAAGTAGACAACCCGAGGTATTCAATATCGGGTATGTCCAGTCTTTTTTAGTAGCCACTTAGTCACAAACACTGGCCACATTTATAGTGTGTTAAAATGCAGAAAACAATATGAACACTAACTTTGGCCAGTGTTTGTGACTAAGTGGCTACTAAAAATGACTGAACATACCCCACTGGCAATACCTTGGGTTGTCTTCTTTTGCAAATGGTATGCCATCATAGGGGTAATTCTCATTCCTGGGCTTCCATATGCTCTCAAAGGCAACATAACCAACCTGTCAATTTTCAATGTAAAAAAATGTGACCCTGTAACTTTCAAAAACACTATAAAACCTCTACATGGGGGATACTCTTATACTCGGGAGACTTTGCTGAGCACAAATATTAGTGTTTCAAAACAGTAAAACGTTTCACAACAATTATATCATCAGTGAAAGTGCCGTTTATGTTTGAAAAATAAAAAAAAAAACGCCACTTTCACTGACAATATCATCGCTGTGTTATCTTTTACTTTTTGAAACACTAATATTTGTGTCCAGCGAAGTCTCGAGAGTAAAACAGTACCCGCCATGTACAAGCTTTAGGATGTCATAGAACATTACAGGGTTAAATACAGTGCTAGCAAATTAAATTCTCTGGACTTTCGGCCTGGGTTGTCAGGCAGGTTCCTCAAATTGCAATCCATACAATTACTTAATTATTTAAAAATATTACATAAATATGCACATAGAATTTAAATATATATACATATTTCAAGTCTACGCGTATATTTATGAAATTATTTATGTACTTTTGTATATGGATATCTATATATTTTGTATTATTTTTATTTATATATATATATATATATATATATATGATTTCATTCTAAGTGTATTTTGATATAAGATTATTTTTATTTATTTTTATTTACTTATTTATATTTTATTATATATATATATATATATATATATATATATCATAAAATATAAATAAGTAAATACCCCTGTTCTTCTCACATTACCCTCCCAGTACGCTATGGTGGGGCTCCTGAGAAGTGTCGTGGTTTTTTAAACCAAATTAGTATCCACTTTGAATTGCAACCTCGCTCTTATCCTACAGATAGGGCAAAGGTAGGATTTATTATCACCCTACTTATTGAGAAAGCTCTGAGATGGGCCAACCCACTATGGGAGAACGATAACCCATTAGTTTATAACTATAACGCATTTGTAGCTGCTTTTAGAAGAACATTTGACCCTCCAGGTAGAAGGGTTAATGCAGCCAGACTACTGTTGCGCCTGAGACAGGAGAACCGAACACTGGTGGATTATGCACTAGAGTTCAGGTCTCTGGCGGCAGAAGTTAAGTGGAATGAGCAGGCGTATATGGATGTCTTTTTGAATGGCCTATCTGATGTAATCCTTGATGAGGTTGCTACCAGAGAACTCCCTGAGAATTTAGAGGATTTAATTTCGTTCATCTCTCGTAACGATGAACGTTTAAGAGAGAGACAGAACAATCGAGAGAGGAACCGGAGACCTTCTTTTAGGTTAGCTCCCGCTTTTCCAAGTCCTGACTCCACGGTATCTTTACTTACTGAACCTATGCAGATAGGGTATACCCGCCTCTCTGAGGAGGAAAGACAGTACAGGAGAAGAGAGGGTTTGTGTATGTATTGTGGAGCCAAGGGTCATTTACTCTCGAACTGTTCTAACCGCCCGGGAAACGCTCGCACCTAAGTCTCTCTAGAGGACAGGCCTTGGGTGTTTCTATTTTGTCCTCTACTCCTAATTATAAAGATCACAGGCTTCTGCTACCAGTTTCCTTAACTTGGGGGAAGGAAGTAGTAAGGGCTATGGCATTGATAGATTCCGGTGCTGCTGAGAATTTTATCGACCAAGCCTTTGCTAGTAAAAACAATTTCCCATCCCAGCTAAGGGAGACACCCTTGGCCGTTGAGGCCATAGATGGTAGACCACTACTAGACCCTGATATCTTTCGTGAGACCATACCCATTAATTTAAATGTTGGTATCCTACACACGGAGAATGTATCTCTTATGCTCATTTCGTCTCCTTCCGTTCCCATAGTTCTGGGGTACCCATGGTTGAAGCAACATAACCCTATTATCGATTGGGAACTAGGGGAGATACTCTCGTGGGGCCAGGGCTGCCAGGATCGGTGTTTGTGCAAGGTTTCTCCATTAGCTAATGTTAACTTACCGGAGAATCCTACTCAGTCCACAGAAAGACAAATACCAGACCTTTACCTAGACTTAAGGGCAGTGTTTGACAAGAAGAATGCCGATTCTTTGCCGCCACACAGGTCATTTGACTGTAAAATTAAGCTTCTACCCGGGACTATGCCTCCGAGGGGCCATGTATATCCTTTGTCTGTTCAGGAAAACTCGGTTCTAGAGGAGTATATTCGGGAGAATTTAGAGAAGGGATTCATCAGGAGGTCTTCGTCTCCGGCCGGGGCTGGGTTCTTTTTCATTAAGAAGAAGGATGGCACGCTGAGACCTTGTATCGATTACCGAGGCTTGAATAAAATAACTGTCAGAAATGCCTATCCTATCCCACTGATTACCGAGTTATTTGATCGTCTTAAGGGCTCCAAAATCTTCACCAAGTTAGATCTCAGAGGGGCTTACAATTTGGTGAGAATCCAGCAAGGTCACGAGTGGATGACGGCATTCAATACCCGGTATGGCCATTACGAATACACTGTTATGCCATTTGGACTATGCAATGCTCCTGCAGTATTTCAAGATTTGATTAATGAGGTACTTAGGGAGTTTCAGCATGATTGTGTTATTGTTTACCTGGACGACATACTAATACACTCTAAGGAGATTGAGACTCACCATAGACAGGTCAGAAAGGTATTACACAAGCTGCGGCAACATGGTCTATATTGCAAATTGGAGAATTGCAGTTTTGATCAGTCTCAGGTAGACTTTCTTGGATACGTGATTTCTGGGGAAGGTTTTAAAATGGATCCTGTAAAACTCCAATCTATTTTAGACTGGTCTTTGCCCAAAGGACTCAAGGCTATCCAAAGGTTTATTGGTTTTTCCAACTACTATAGGCGCTTCATTAAAGGATACTCCTCTATCATTGCGCCTATTACCAATATGACCAAACAAGGGGCTGATACTAAGTTCTGGTCTAAGGAAGCTCTTGGTGCTTTCAAGACTCTCAAGGAACTTTTTGCCTCGGCTCCCATTCTAGTCCATCCTGATACGACTCTTCCATTTCCTGCTCGAGGTCGATGCCTCTGAGACCGCAGTTGGTGCTGTTCTGTCTCAAAGGTTAGGGGTGGATAAACCGTTACACCCTTGTGGTTTCTTCTCTAAGAAATTTTCTGGGCCTGAGAGCAGATATGACATCGGGGAAAGGGAACTGTTAGCAGTCATTAAAGCCTTAAAAGAGTGGAGACATTTGTTGGAGGGGACCCTACACCCTATTACGATTTTGACGGACCACAAAAACTTGTCCTATATTGGGGAGGCTAAGCGCTTATCCTCTAGACAAGCTCGTTGGTCCTTATTCCTGACTCACTTCAATTATGTACTGACTTACAGACCGGGTTCTAAAAACTCTAAAGCCGATGCATTATCTCGCCAATATGAACCTTCTACTGTACCTGAACCAGTTCTTTCTTCTATAGTTCCGAAATGCAATATCATTGCTAATACGAATCTCAGGATTCATTCTCCATTACTGGCCGAGATCATTAAGTTGCAACATCTAGCACCTAAACAGACTCCTGCGGGCCGTCATTTCGTTCCTCCTGCTCTTCAACTGGAACTTTTACAGTGTTTACATAATAGCAAGATGGCGGGACATCCTGGTATTCGCAAAACTTACGCGTTGATCTCTAAGGACTTTTGGTGGCCTGCTTTACGGAGGGATATTGAGGAGTTCATCGCTGCATGTGAAGTTTGTACTAAAACCAAACAACCCCATACGCTTCCATGTGGATTCCTGCACCCCTTGGAGGTTCCAGAAAAACCATGGTCCTGTTTGGCCATGGACTTTATTGTCGATCTACCTATCTCTAAAAGACAGACTGTTATCCTCACCGTGGTTGACAGGTTTACTAAGATGGCACACTTCATTCCCCTGCCTAAACTCCCGTCTTCTCCCGAATTGGCAGAGATATTCGCTAAGGAGATTTTTCGCCTACATGGGATACCCTCTCAAATTGTATCGGACAGAGGCTCCCAATTTGTTTCCCGCTTTGGGAGGTCCTTCTGCTCTCAACTTGGTATTAAATTAAACTTTTCTTCTGCCTATCATCCTCAGTCTAACGGAGCTGCTGAATGTACCAACCAGAAAATTGAACAATATTTACGATGCTTTGTTTCTGAACACCAGGATGATTGGGTCGGTTTGATTCCTTGGGCGGAGTTTGCACACAACAATCTCGTTTGCGATTCTACTCATTCAAGCCCCTTCTTCATGAATTATGGTTTTCATCCGTCTATTCTTCCTTCGGATTCTCCTTCCCAGGGGGTGCCGTCGGTTGATGTTCATGTTGCCAATTTGAGGAAGTTGTGGGATCAAACTCGACAAATCCTTGTGCACAACTCTATGTTGGTCAAGAAACACGCTGATAAACGTAGAAGGGCGGCTCCGGTCTTTGTTCCAGGTGATAGGGTATGGCTGAGCACGAGGAACGTTTAAAAGTGCCCTCCATGAAGTTCGCTCCTCGTTATATTGGACCCTACAGGGTGCTGACCCGTATCAATCCAGTTGCGTATCGTTTAGCTCTTCCTAATACCTTACGCATCCCGAACTCGTTTCACGTTTCATTGCTGAAACCACTCATATGTAACAGATTTTCCTCCACAATAGCCCCTCCTCGCTCCGTTCAGGTGGAGGGTCAGGAGGAGTATGAGGTTAACTCTATTATTGATTCTCGAATCTCCCGGGGGAGAGTACAATATCTGGTTGATTGGAAGGGATATGGTCCTGAGGAGAGGAGTTGGGTACCTCAGGAGGATATTCATGCTCCCCGTCTCCGCAGGGCGTATCACTCTCGCTTCCCATCTCGTCCCGGTTCATTCCGCCCGGTGGGCGTATCTGAGAGGGGGGGTACTGTCAGGGTACCTGTGGTCTCTACCTCCGAAAGAGGTAGAGATTTAGCTGTTCCTCCATCCAGACGGTCTGATGGCTCCCTTCCCCGCGGTCTATCCGGTCATGCTAGGCCGGCCGCGAGGGAATGACTGCCTTTTACAGCATCTAGGCAGGAAGTAGTCATCAGGACACTCCCCCGGAACGACCTGTCAGTCAATTGTTGCAGGACCAATCAGGACGCCTCGGAGGCGTGGTTACTGCTCTGAACAGGGTTTTTAACAGAGCTTCTTTCATTAGCTCATTGCCCTGTCGTGGTTCTAGCTTGTTCTAGTCACTCAGTGCTTGTGTTTTCTATTATCCCTTTTGGTTTTGACCCGGCTTGTTTACCTTACTCTGCTATTCTCTGTTACCCTTGATTCGGCTTGTCTCTCGCTTACCTGTCTTCTGTTACCCTCGACCTCGGCTTGTCTTTGACCATTCTATACTGTACTACTTACGTTAGTCCGGCCATTCTAAGGTCCGGTATACGTATCTGGCTACTGTTTGTACTCTGCGTGTTGGATCCCTGTCCCGATCCTGACAGATGGTGGCAAAAAGCGGGATGATACATGTAAACAGTTATCCCTCTATACATAGGGCCCTAAGTTGCACAATGAGTTCACACTACCTATATGAAGACAAACATATGAACCCCTGATAAAACTGAAGAGTAGAGTGTAGAGCAGAGTGAGATGTTAAACATTGAAACATAATCATACACATATAAAAATTTGCTATCTGTGCCGATGGGTGTGTCCTGTGACTAATCAATGGAATGAACTACCGCTAGAGGTGTAACGGTGTCCTCAAACCCCCTAAAGCCATGTGTCATACAGAACCAGAATAGTCAGTACATGTATAGAAAATAAATATGCTTCATATATATATATATATATATACCCACACAATATATAGGTATTATGTTTATATATTATATATACGTGTGTAATTTAATTCTAAGTGTATTTTTATATTAATATATGTATATATTAATATAGAAATACACTTAGTATGACATTATATATATATATATATATATATTTAAGATATATAGACATATATTATATAGATATAATATGTCTATATATCTTTTTTATACACATATATAATTATATTTTTTATTAATTAACAATTTTTTATTTTTATTTTACAGATGCAGTGAGACTACCTGTCAGTTCAGACAGTCCCCCTGCAGGCAGATTCATGGACGCCTATTGCGGGGGCCTTATTCGCTGAGGGGGGACTGCCTGGGTTGTCAGGCAGTCCCACCAGACTGGGAGCAATGCTGATCGCCGGCGGGGGAACGGCAGTGATCAGGAAAGTAAATATTACCGTTATGACGGATCAGGACCGTCATCGGTCCTCAAGGGGATTTTTCCGATAACGGTCCTGAACCGTTAGTGGTTTTTAAAGGGTTCAATTGAATTCCAACAAATATAAAAATAAATTAAAGTATATGTACAAAGCTAACACTATATACCACTAGGGACCAAAAATCCAGCACCATCCACAACATGAATGTAATGAATGTAAAATGTAATAGTGGGAGCCCCTACGGTCAACACACATGTAGACACTACCTTTTCTCACAGCCTACATGGACGAACTACAGACTCCAGAACCACTACATTAAGCTGGATTGGTTCTGGTGATTGTAGTGTCCCTTTAATATGCCTTGAATGATTATGACGATGTACAGAAGCACATGGTAATTTACTGCATAGGTGCCAGACACATTCAAGTCTGTTCTTATTTTCACCAAGTGAATTGAGTGAATTAATGGCTAGACTAATAATTAGTATGAGTTTTCGGTTGAGCAAACACATACCACATGATTTAAATTGAGACACGTCTACATTAAGAGGTGTCTACAAAGTTAAATCAAATTTAGTATTAGTTTAACCCCTTAAGGACCAAACTTCTGGAATAAAAGGGAATCATGCCATGTCACACGTCATGTGTCCTTAAGGGGTTAAATGTGCTTTTAATATACTGCATCCACTGATCGATAATGAGTGTTTTGCAACATTGGAATGAAATACTAGTTTCCACTAGAGGGCAGCATTGAAACATTAAAAACAATGTACAGTATATTCAATTGTTTATGAAAAATGTATAGTGTATTTAAAAGTCATTGCTGAGACATAGCTATATATTGAAGATTTTACAAGAAAAAAATTATCCTATGGCATATATTCATGTAATCTGATATATATAATGAGACTCAGTTACTGTCTCATTTCATACACCCATAAAAACATGGCTTAATTTACTATAGGAATCAGATAGTCCATCTTCATAATTTGTACACCTTATATGGAAAGAGTATACATTCTTCACCTTTTTCCCATCCTAGGACTTAAATATGTCTTCTTAAAGTGGAACTATTATAATTTTTACCATATAGTTTGAATCTTTCTTAATGTATTCAAAATATTTTCATAAAAATCAGAGGCTGTACTACACTTTCCTGTGTATTCTGTACTGGAGAGATTGCCAACAAATTTAGATTCAAAGATAAAAAGGGACATGCACTTATTAGCCATGACTGAAAAATATAAACTTAACAATAATCAGTAAGTTACAAATAACATGATATATAACTGCACTAGAAGTCCAGCAGGACTTGCAGTGATATCAAGACAGGGAGTCATAAATAGTTCAGTGTATTTTATTCATTTACCTATGTCCATATTTTATGAATGAATTACTACACTATATATATATATATATATATATATATATATATATATATATATATATATATATATATATATATATATATATATATATATATATATATATATATATGTTAGAGCCTCTGACACTAATGATATACTGTTCTGTATCTGGTAAAAAGCACTTACTCTTTTTTGATCAGCTAGAACACCTAATGTGCAAAATTGTGAAATCATTTCCATACTTATGAATATTTACTAACATCTGACTTGGGATTAGTGAATTAATAGTAGTAATAGGAATTTAACTAATAATAAAAGCACAACATGTATTTAGGTGTTAACATCTATTAATTGCATGATCTTGCTATTACATGACGAAAAGTCATGAATTTTATTAAAGACACGGAGGCGAGTATTGCATATCCCTTTCTTTACTGTCCACCAATAGCAGCAAAGAATACAAACAGAATGAAAAAATAACGAACATACATTAACATAGGCCCCTCCCTGCTCAGGTCCCAGTATAATAGGCAGCACTTTCCTTCCATTTCCCTCTTTCTGAAGATGCGACCGAAGTAACAATGTCCAACCAAGAACAGTAATAAAGTCCAATAAGTAGACAACTATAACTGAAGAGAATAATTCAACAACAGCAGGGAAGCACGACCAGATGAACCGTAGGACCAGGGAGTATCAGCGGGGGGAGTCCTCTCAAGCTGGATGACGGCATGCCATCTTATCAGATCAGGCTGTGAAAACATAAAGGAACAGGGGCCGACAGGTTAAAATCGATAATTGCAACTAGTGTCAAGTTTCAAGCTGAGGAAAAATCCCACATATATACAGTCCCACACTACAGAGTGATTAGCAAGTAACCCACATGAACTTACCATTACGACCCGGCCCCACTTACCGTACCAAAATATTTGTTGTGAGCTCGTGGTAACATTCGACAATCCGGGTGGGAAACATATCACATTAGTAATAGAACAAGGGTGGGACAATACTCACCTCCTTGTCTTTAATAAAATCATGACTTTTCGTCATGTAATAGCAAAATCATGCAATTTTATATCAAGACACGGAGGCTCATATTGCAAGTTTAAAGCTGGTCAACTACCGCAGCAAATGTATGTGGGGCCGGGCAAAAGTAAAATTCCCGGAAAGTAGATTCCCTAGACCAATCGGCTGTTTTCATAAGGTCCTCCAGACGTGCACCTGCAGTCATCATCGAGGAAGCCGAGGCCCCCCGGACCGAATGGCTCCAAAGACCGCGGTATCAATGCCCGCTTGGGCCAGTAACCATTTCACCCAGCGTGATAATGTGGTGCTAGAGACCGGGCAGAAAGGAGGGTGAAAGGATGAGAATAGCTGTGGGGATACAGCTGAACGGTGAAGTTTGGTGCGATTTTCGTATTCGCGTAGGCAAGCTACTGGGCACAAAGCTGGAGATGCAGGGAAACTCTGATAGGACACCGATTTGATAGAGGTCTTCGTCCGTCGACTGATGTTGAACGTTACCCCGTCCCGGGTGTATGACCTGGCGTCAAAGTCCAGGGCTCTGACATCTGAGACCCTCTTGCATGATACAAGGCAAAGCAGGCAGACCAACTTAGTTGTTTCAAGGAGAGTGCTGGGTTAGCGGGCCAGGATGAGATGAAGGACAACACAATGGAGACATCCCAGGTCGTGGAGTAACGATGCCTGGGTGGTCGGGAGACTCGGGAGCCCTTGAGGAGTCAGCATACTAAGTGGTGTTGTCCCGCAGGGCATCCGTCAAAGCCTTGATGAATCACAGAGATGGCCGACCGATAGAGGTTGATAGTCCTGTAAGCCTTCCCCGCCTCAAAGAGGGAAGTCAGGATTTGAGGACCATGGTTACAGGGGCCTAAATGGGATCTGTGTCCCTAGCCAGGCACCAGCCAGCCCAAGCTCGCCAAGCTGACCCATATGCCCGTCTAGTTCCGGGAGCCCATGCTTCTGCCAACAGGCGTCTAGTTGCGTCCGAAACTCCTTGGATCTCCCAGGGTCCCCGGAGATCCGCCACGCCAGAAGTGGAAGGGAGCCGTCCAGCCGGAGTGGGTGACCTCGTCCCATCGGATCCAGTAGTAAGTCGTGGAACGACGGCAGCAGTCGGGGATAGTCCACCGCCATCTCGAGAATTTGAGGGAACCATGACTGCGTTTCCCAGAAGGGGGTCACCATCACCAACTCCGCCCGGTGTCTGCGGGTCTGCAGGAGGGAGTGTGGGATCATGGAAAATGGGGGGAAAGCATATAGGGGGGCCCCGCTCCATTCTTGCAGGAAGGCGTCTACCGCCTCCGCCATCGGGTCCGGCCTCCAGCTGAAGAAGCGAGACAGATGGGTGTTGAGTCGGGAAGCGAAGAGGTCGATAGTGAAGGGACCCCAAAGAGATGATAAACTGGAGAACACCTCCGTGTCCAACTTCCAGTCGCTGGTGTCTGAAAGATAAGGTGACACCCAGTCCGCTTGAACGTTGTGCAGACCAGGTAAGTATTCCGCATGGACCATCAGGTTCCGTTCTAGGCAGAATTCCCAAAAGTCTTTCGCCAAGGTGGCCAACACTGCCGACTGCATACCTCCCAGGTTGTTGACATACCTCACCGCTGAGACGTTGTCCATGCGGAGACGGATGCAAGTCAAGGCACGGTCCTTCGCGAAGCTGCGGATGGCAAAGGAACCCGCTAGGAGTCAATCGTGAACTCTGGTAGGGAGCCAAAGATCGCTTTGCCGTTCCATGCGGACAGGTTGATAATCCACCATCCTTCGTTTTGCTGTCCAGCGAAAACCTGTTCTGCGAAGGATAAACCGGCTCTCAGGTGTGCGATCTTCAGGCGTTGTAGTGCTCGGTAGTGGAGCGGGCCCGGGAATACCGCCTGTATCGATGAGGCCAGGAGGCCGATTAGCCGTGCAAGCTGTCGCAAGGTGAGCTGGGGCCGATTGAGGGCTCTGCGTAGCTCTTTGTGGATGGAACGGATCTTGGATTTCGGCAGGCTCAGAGT
Organism: Pelobates fuscus; assembly: GCF_036172605.1. Classification (NCBI taxonomy): domain Eukaryota; kingdom Metazoa; phylum Chordata; class Amphibia; order Anura; family Pelobatidae; genus Pelobates; species Pelobates fuscus. Next base: position 143,604,567 of record NC_086318.1, read on the forward strand.
CGCCTCTCCCAAGTCCACGAGGAATCCTAGGAATTCCATGCAAGTGGCGGGGGTTAGGCACGACTTTTCCTAGTTGATAACGAAACCCAAGCGGGAAAGGAGGCTTATGGCCAGTCGGAGGTGGGTAAGGAGAGTGGAGCGATCTTGGGCCATGAGGAGGATGTCGTCTAGGTATACAATTAGACGAACTCCCTAACTGCATAACCAGGCCATCACCGGGCGTAGTAGCTTCGTGAAGCACCACGGTTCTGAGGAGAAGCCGAAAGGTAGGCAGGTAAACAGCCAAGTCTCGTGTTGCCAATGAAAGCGTAGGAGGTCTCGGGAACCCAACGCAATCGGTACCGTCAGGTACGCGTCTTTGAGATCTAGCTTTACTAGCCAGTCTCCGTGAAGGAGAAGATCCCGTAACAGGTGAATACCTTCCATATTGAAATGACGGTACCGGACTATGGCATTGAGGGGGCGCAGATTTATGACGGGTCTCAATTGACCGCCTTTCTTTTCCACTAGGAAAATGTTGCTTATGACCCCTGCGGGGTTGAGGGGTGCCCGTTCTATAGCCCCAGGGGTCTGATGTGATTTGTGACCAGGCTGGGAAAAAATGGCGGAGTCTGCCCCCTACACAAACAGGAGAAGAAATATGTGGTATGAGGTAACTCACCGTAGGGTCGTCTAGAACTGGATTGGCCTCGGAAGCCTCTGGATCGCCACGGGCGTCCGTGAGATGGGAAGAAGGAAGGACGGGTGTTAGTCTCCTGGTACTGGGTTCAGTGTTGAAAGGAGCCTCGTCCCGTGCCACGGGATTGGAAATAATTACGGCCGGACAGATGGCTCCGGGATCTGCCGGCCCTGATAGAGACCCGCCCCTGGAAAACTCGCCTCATGGAGGCTTGTGCCTTATCCAGGGCAGTAAATGCCCCAACAAAATGCCCCAAATCTTTGATAAATGAGTCGCCGAAGAGAAGACCTTGGGCGTCCTTTCCGGCTTCCGTTAGGGCGAGATTGGCCAGCTTTGGTTCTATCTTAAATAAGATGGCTTTACGCCGTTCAATCGAGAGGGAGGTGTTAACGCTCCCGGCAATTCAGATTTCTCTCTGGACCCAACCACGTAGGTCTTCAGGGTCAACCATGCGGTTCTCTGCTCTGGCGTCTTCTGCCAAATCAAATAATTTTGCCAATGGGCCGAATATATCCAGGTGTTTAACCTGGCAGGATTTTAAGGCAGATTCAAGCCCCTTACGGGGGTTCTATCCTAGTTTTGTAAGAAATTGAATCATCTTGGGGTCTACCTCGGGAGTGTCGCAAACTTTATTAGGCACCACAGGCCTTGGACACTCCGCCCTCAATTTGTTGCGGGCCGCTTTGCTAAGTGGGCGTCGCACCCAATTCTCCAGATACGTGGCAACGTGGTGGGCCGGGAGCCACTCTGCCGATCTCGGATGGTGTAAGTCATCCGGGTCGAAAAGTGGAACGCCTGACGGATCCACGAGGGTGGACTCCGCAGTTGTGGAGTGCCTAGTCCCTGGCTCGCCTCCGGACTTCTCTGCCTGAGCAGAGGAAAGGAGGTCAAAGCCTGTATCAGTGGCATCCACCTCAGAGTCGCTGTCCGACTCAATCTTAGCCTCCTCACTTGACCCGATTTCTGAGTCGGAGTCGCTCTCTACCTGTGCTCTGGCACATTTCCATAGCCGCGCCCGTTCTGCCTGGCGCGGAAAGTCTCTTTTGCGTGGGTGTGACATGCTTTCTGGGGTGACCGTAGGTATGCCAGTCATGGTGTTTCTGGAGGCAGAGGGATGTTTAGACTTATGGGTAGCCTTCTTGGGTATTTCTCCCTGTGGGTCCACAGGAGGACGCGACCGAGGCGTTGTGGAGCCCGAGTAGTGCTCGTCCAAAGGACGTGGCAGGAGGGCATGAGAAATGGTGTGGGAGAGGGTAGATGACATGGACCCCATGGCTGCCATAATGGCATATGTCACCGAGCGCTGTAGCACTAAGAACTGCGCCCCATCAGAGTGGGTAGTTCTATCTGAGTGAGCGGGTGAATTACCCGAGGTGACAGGGGCTTCACCCCTACTGAGTGGGGTATCAGACTCCCCAGAGGGAGGGGAACCAGAAGTTAGTCTGGGTTTAGGCATTATATATAACACAAAATACAAAATCCTTTCACTATATAACTTAGTGATAATACAATTTCACCAATGTGACATAACACCAGGTGTAGTAAATAGATAAAAGACTTTCCTCTAAATAGTAGATTTTAACCCGAAGATATCCTCAGATCTTCCATATAAACATGAAACCAAAATATGGGTCAATCCAACTATAGGGAAATAAAAAATAACATAGTCTCAATCTCATTGGTGGAGAAAGATGCAAAAAGAAGAGACATCCAGAATGAGAAAACCAGAAGGACTTGTGCATAGTATAAAAAGCATTTATTACTCACATATAAGTAAGAATCAATCAGCATAGGATAAAAGAATTTTGTCCACAAATTGTCCAACGCGTTTCTTCCCACTACAGGGACTTCCTCAGGGACCTTGCGACAGTGTAACAGGTTTGACAATGAATAAAAACATTCCCTCTCCCTCCCTCTTAAATACCCCCGCAATCAGTAATAAACGTTCATTTGTGAGTTCCACCGATGAGATTCAGCTGTTCGCCGCCGGAATACAATCACTTCCTGGTTCCGGGTGTATGACGTCATCACGTTGCGTGCGTGCGTCATGCGTTCCAGTTGCGTTCCAAAGGTTTTTTTCTGTTTTTTTCGGTGGATCTTTATTACTCATGTTTCACAACCAGTCTATCACAGTGGGACGTTCAAAATTGGTATTTTATACACAGTATGAGCATGGAGGGGAGAATGAGAACATGTTTTAAAAAGTACTTTACACATTTACCTTTCTGTACATACAAATATGCATTATAGTGCATGTACTATAAAGTTCCTATAAGCAACCACACATATACTTGCAATTATTTTGTTATTTAAAGAGATATGCTTGATTTATTTCAAACATTCAATTTATTATGATGTTATTAAAAAAAAATTGTATTATTGTAAATATCAGTAAATTTATTTAATCTCTTAGCCAAAAAACTATGTCTATTTGTTGTTCTATATATATATATATATATATATACACACATATATATATATATATATATATATATATAAATGTGTGTATATGTGTGATTGTAGGACGGAACTTCTTACATTAGAGAGAAGGACTAAAACAAAATAATATTTATACATAAAAGTAAGCATACAATATAAAATAAATACCCACACCATAGGGATAAAATAGAAATAGAATGTAAAAGAAACAAAAATGGAGCATATAATTAATATTTACCCAGGACCAGTGCTAGGATTTTTAGTTACACAGGCGAAGAGGCATTTTGGTGCCCCCCACCCTCGTTTAAAATAAGGTTCATACAAACACAGAAATAATCATACAGACACAGACAGAGACATACATGCATATAAAGACAGACATACAGAGGCACACCGTCATACAGACACATACATACATACATAGACATACAGAAACATACATACAGAGACATCCAGGCATACAGACACATACATACATACATAGACATACAGAAACATACATACAGAGACATCCAGGCATACAGACACATACATACATACATACAGAGACATACAGGCATACAAAGACATACACGCATACAGAGACATACCGTCATACAGACACATACATATATACAGGTATACAGAGACATACAGGCATACAGACACATACGTACAAAGACATACAGGCATACAGATACATACATTTGTACATACAGAGACATACAGGCATACAGACACATACATTTGTACATACAGAGACATACAGGCATACGGACACATACATTTGTACATACAGAGGCATACAGAAACATACAGACACATACAGGCATACAGAGACATACAGGCATACAGAAACATACATACAAAGCCATACAGGCATACAGAGGCCTACATACATACATACATACATACATACAGAGACATACATACATACAGAGACATACACAATTACATACATACATCAGTTCAATCTTGTCCCCTGGATGCATGCTGTCTGGCTCCTTGGAGTCCTGTCCTGCAGCCCAGCCCCATCACAGGGCGCCAGCCGCTCTGTGTGGTACACAGGGAGCAGGGATATGATGTCATTCATATCCTCGCCCCCTCCACACAGCCTGCGGCAGACACCAGGGTAGGTGCAGTGGCGTACACATGACCCATGGGGCCCCAGTGCGCAAATTGATCCGTGCTCCCCCCCCCCCTCTCGCGCTTACTTTGCGCGGGCCGGGGCCGCAACACATGGCGGCGGGCACCTGGTCGCAGGGGTTGCAGGGCTGTGACCCCTGCGACCGCGGTATGTACGCCAGTGCATGCAGATGCACACACACTTAAAGGACCACTACAGACACCCAGATCACATCAGCTCAATGAAGTGGTCTGGGTGTCAGGTCCCTCTAGTTTTAACCCTGCAGCTGAAAACATAGCAGTTTCAGAGAAACTGCTATGTTTCACCGAGGGTTAATCCAGCCTCTAGTGGATGTCTCACTGACAGCCACTAGAGGAGCTTCCGCTATTCTAAAACACTGAACATCCATAGGAAAGCATTGAGTAATGCTTTCCTATGGGCGGTTTGAATGCGTGCGCGGCAAGAGCATTCAGAGCTGAGAGGCGGAGGAATCCCCAGCGCCAAGGGAGAAAGGTAAGTGCTGAAGACACACACACTCTCACGAACAGATGCATACACAGCAGCTAACGGACACACATTTACTGACAGACACACTCAGCGACAGACATACATACACACTCACTTACAAAACATACACTCTCACTGACAAACACACACTCACTAACAGACATCAAACAGACTCACTAATACACACACAAACACACTCAGTAAGAGACACACAGTAACACAATCACTGACACTCACTAGCAGACACACACTGACGCTCACTAGCAGACACACACTGACGCTCACTAGCAGACACACACTGACGCTCACTAGCAGACACACACTGACGCTCACTAGCAGACACACACACTGACGCTCACTAGCAGACACACACACTGACGCTCACTAGCAGACACACACACTGACGCTCACTAGCAGACACACACAGACGCTCACTAGCAGACACACTCACTGACGCTCACTAGCAGACACACTCACTGACGCTCACTAGCAGACACACTCACTGACGCTCACTAGCAGACACACACACTGACGCTCACTAGCAGACACACACACTGACTCTCACTAGCAGACACACACACTGACGCTCACTAGCAGACACACTCACTGACGCTCACTAGCAGACACACTCACTGACGCTCACTAGCAGACACACTCACTGACGCTCACTAGCAGACACACTCACTGACGCTCACTAGCAGACACACACACTGACGCTCACTAGCAGACACACACACTGACGCTCACTAGCAGACACACACACTGACGCTCACTAGCAGACACACTCACTGACGCTCACTAGCAGACACACTCACTGACGCTCACTAGCAGACACACTCACTGACGCTCACTAGCAGACACACTCACTGACGCTCACTAGCAGACACACACACTGACGCTCACTAGCAGACACACACACTGACGCTCACTAGCAGACACACACACACACACACTAACACGTTTTTTTTTTTTTTATTTAATCCCCCAGCCTCCTTACCTTTTTGGAGTGCTGAAGGGATTCCCTGGGGTCCAGTGGTGCTGCTGAGGGCTCCTTGGCTGGCTCCCTGGCTCCCTTGGTGGCTGGCTCCCTTGGTGGCTGGCTGGCTCCCTGGCTCCCGGCTGGCTCCCTGGCTCCCTTGGTGGCTGGCTGGCTGGCTCCCTTGGTGGCTGGCTGGCTCCCTGGCTCCCGGGCGTGGCCGAGCGCCCGGTTCTGCGGGGAGCACTCTCCCATGCGTGCTTCCTCTTCAGCTCCCTTGCGCACCACGTAGGGATGCCGGCGCCGGAAGATGACGTCATCTTCCGGCTCCGGTATCAGTATACGGCGCGCGAGGGAGCTGAAGAGGAAGCACACATGGGAGAGTGCTCCCTCGCGCGCCCGCAGAACCGGGCGCTCGGCCACGCTACAACAGGTCGTCGGTTGGAGGGGAGCGCAGTGCGCTTCCCTCCTTCCGGTCAGCCTGATTTTGCGCCCCCAGGGCCGGTGCGCCCTAAGGCGGCCGCCTGGGCCGCCTTATGGTAGCGCTGGCCCTGTATTTACCCCAATAAGCTGATTCTAATCCAAAAAACACCATAAATCGATGTCCAGGTTTAGTCCCCTTGGTTGTAGGGTTTTCAGTGTATTTATCCAATATGTTTCCCGTTGAGCCAGTTTTTTTATGAGGTTACCACCTCTCCAATAGTTATCTATTTTTTCTATCCTTATGAAGTAAAAATCTTGCCAGTTAAATTTTTTACAAGTATTGCAGTGAATTGGAACTATATGTTTATTGAATTTTTTCCTAATATTGTTTTGGTGTTCCAGAATACGTTCCTTTAATTTCCTGCAAGTTCACCCTACGTATTGTTTCCCGCAGGGACATTGTAAAACATAAATTATATTTCGGGTTTCACAATTTATATTAAACTCTTTCCCTGTTATGGTGCTTTTAAATGATTTTATATTTAATAGTCTCTGGGTTTTACAGGCTTTGCATTTATTACATGGGTGAAAACCTTTACTATTTTTTATTGTTTTATTGTCTCCATGTATGTTTTTTAGGGCATAACTGGGTGCCAACATATTTTTTACATTTTTTGCCTTCCTGAAAATTATTGGTGCCCTTTCTGGGAGAACCCTCCCCAAAATCGGATCTTTCAACAAAATATTCCAATGCTTATTTAATTTTTTTTTTATCTCATGGTGTTGTGCGTTAAATTGTGTAATAAATGAATATTTGTAAACTTCCTTTTGTGTCTTGTCCTTCTTTTTTATATAACACAGCAGATTGTTAGGGATAACAGTTAAATTAATCCCAATAAGCTGTCGAGAATAGTATGGGTTAGTCACCCAAACAGGTAGCAACAAAGCAAAAAACGATCTCACCAGGGCCCAGACCAGTGGCACACTCTGACAGAGGGTAGGGAAGAAGACAGGAAGTCAGAAAATGGCCGCCAGTAATCTTGCGAGATTCGTGGCAAAAAATGTGAAGTTTGGTAGTAATAGAAGAAACCGAACGTTCGGCAGGTAAAAGAGACAAATTCGTGGATATAATAGGTAAGTATAGGAAAAACATAAAAAAACTGGCGAATGGGCCATTCGCGAAAATTAAGTGAACGCGGCAAACAGCTGAATAGCCATATCTGCCGAATGAAGAGCGGTATGTGTGCGCTACGAATCAGCCGAACGAGCTTAATTCGTATGCGCACACAACCGAAAATCGGGGAAAAATCGTGCACAAAATGGCGCTGAGGATTTCAAGGAAAGGAGAAACAGAAGGAATAAGAGGTAAACGGAGGCAAAAGCCACCAAACATGACAGGGGAGGTCTGGACCCTGAACACAATAAGCAAATAGAAAGTATGCAACAAAGGATTCTAATTAAGACAGAATAAGCAATAGATAATGGATATAAATATATATACCAGAAATTTATAAGAATAAAATAAAATAAAGAAAAATGAAGCTACAATAGTAACTAGAATAATAATTATTAATAGTAATAAAATATATAAGGAATGATAGTATTAAACAAATGTCAATAGGAAATAATATGACAAAAGTGACATGTACTTATCTTTGTGTCGGAGCAGCAAAGAAAGAGGGAAATGGAAGGGAAGTGCTGCCTATTATACTGGGACCTGAGCGGGGAGGGGCCTATGTTAATGTATGTTCATTATTTTTTCATTCTGTTTGTATTCTTTGCTGCTATTGGTGGACAGTAAAGAAAGGGATATGCAATATGAGCCTCCGTGTCTTGTTATAAAATTCATGTTTCTCATACTGTTTTCCCTGTTACCGCATCTAGGGCTGCATAAATAGAAACAAAAGGGATTTAAGTTCTAAATGACAGAGAATTGAGCAGTTAGGCTGGTACGATCTATATACCAAACTGTTTCATTAAATGGACTCTATAGTCACCAGAACAACTAAAGCTTATTGCAGTTGTTCTGGTGAGTATAATAATTCACTACAGGCTTTTTGCTGTAAACACTGTATATTCAGAGAAACTTACAAGAATAGCAAATCTCTTGTCTGCAGCTTTTGCAAGCCCTCCCATTCTAACCCCATCCAGACTTTATGTGGGCTGTCCAATCTCAGACTTCCCAATACATCTCAATGAGAAATCTTTGCAAGACAGGTGCTCTGGACAATTGCTTCCTCTTGAGTTTAGCTCCACTGAGCTAAACTATCAGGAAGTAAATGGACCAGTTATCTGATTGACAGCCAGGGAGGGAGTCACTGTAGCAAGTGTTATTTATACAAGTGCAAATTTCTATTGAAATCTGCACTTTTTGTAAGATGAAAATTGTGGACAGACTCTTCACACATGAAGCACTTCAGCACACTAAAGTGCTTTAGGGGTCTTTAGTGTGCCTTAAACAGTCAAGAAAGAGGCCAGGAGCAGAGGCAGTAACACGTTTACTAATCAATTTATTAAAGGGATACTCCCCTGCCAAAACACACACAAAAAATAAACTCACTCATTTAGTAGATATACCTCCAATGAAAATGTACATGTATTTAATTATGTATATACAGTACATTATACATTCATATACATAACTGTTTGCAAAAGGTGCAGATTTCTTGTCTAAAGCCTTTGTAGGCCCACCCCTTCTTCCACTTTCTGTTGCTGTTCGTTCACAGACTTCCCAATGCAGCTCATTTGCAAGGCAGGCATTTTGGGCAATTGCATACTTCTTGAGTGTAGCTCCACTGAACTAAACTATGGGGAAGTAACAGAACTGGCTATCTAATTGTCTGGCAGGGGATGTAACATGGTTAATTTATGAATTTATTTCTATTGAAATCTGTACTTTTTGTAAAATGGAAAAGAGAACATACTCTTCACACATAAAGTGCTTCAGCAAGCTAACACTTAAAGACTGACATGAGGGCCAAGGAGAGCCAATTACATCCATAAGATGGGGGGAGTATAGGTTCTCACAGAAAAGGAAAGACTAATGGTACTACAACTCATCATTAATTTTATTGTGACTTAATCTCACATGGTCTTTGAAGATGATGCACCTTTTGTTTACTATTATCTTGTCATATAGGGCATCTGTTTGGGCTGCAGTGATCTCCAATTATGAATTTTGAGTTGTACTTTACTGGAACTTTCTTCTCCAAACAGTAACTTCTTCTATTTTTTTATTTGTAATTCTCTATTTATTGAGATGAGTAATGTAGACAATACATGCATTAATGTAAAATGGACACAACTAGTGACTAGAGATGTCGCGAACATAACATTTTCCGTTCACGAACGGCGAACGCGAATTTCCGCAAATGTTCGCGAACAGGCGAACCGGGCGAACCGCCATAGACTTCAATAGGCAGGCGAATTTTAAAACCCACAGGGACTCTTTCTGGCCACAATAGTGATGGAAAAGTTGTTTCAAGGGGACTAACACCTGGACTGTGGCATGCCGAAGGGGGATCCATGGCAAAACTGGTAAACATGGTGAAAAATTACATAGCTGATGCAGAGTCTGGTTTTAATCCATAAAGGGTATAAATCACCTAACATTCCTAAATTGTTTGGAATAACGTGCTTTAAAACATCAGGTATGATGTTGTATCGATCAGGTAGTGTAAGGGTTACGCCCGCTTCACAGTGACAGACCAAACTCCTCGTTTAACGCACCGCAAACAACCGCAAACAGTCCATTTGCACAACCACAAACTCCCCATTTGCACAAGGTTGGATACCAAGCTAGCCATGTCCCGTTCCTTGTCCTCACTGATGTCATTGAAGGTCTCTTCCTCCACCCAGCCAAGTACAACACCAACACTCTGACTCCTCTTCTTCAGACTCCTCTCTCTGCGTTGCCACTCTCTACGTTATTATAAGGTGTGTTAAGTAGTACTAATCCTATCAGTTTAATCCCTGTTACGTCCCCCTCATCAGGCCTTTTTTAGTCGAATGTATCGCCCACTGTCAGTCCCTTCGGGATCCATCCCTCATTCATCTTAATAAAGGTGAGGTAATCTAGACTTTTTTTGACCTAGGCGACTTCTCTTCTCAGTGACAATACCTCCTGCTGCACTGAAGGTCCTTTCTGACAGGACACTTGAAGCGGGGGAGGCCAGAAGTTCTATCACAAATTGGGATAGCTCAGGCCACAGGCCAAGCCTGCACACCCAGTAGTCAAGGGGTTCATCGATCCTCAGAGTGTCGATATCTTCAGTTAAGGCAAGGTAGTCTGCTACCTGTCGGTCGAGTCGTTCTCTGAGGGTGGACCCCGAAGGGTTGTGGCGATGCGTAGGACTTAAAAAGCTCTGCATGTCCTCCATCAACAACACGTCTGTAAAGCGTCCTGTCCTTGCCGGCGTGGCCGTGGGAGGAGGAGGATTACTTTCACCTCTTCCCCTGTTAGATTCCCGTTGTGCTGTGACATCACCCTTATACGCTGTGTAAAGCATACTTTTTAATTTATTTTGGAACTGCTGCATCCTTTCCGACTTGCGGTAATTCGGTAACATTTCAGGCACTTTTTGCTTATACCTGGGCTCTAGTAGCGTGGACACCCAGTACAGGTCGTTCTCCTTCAGCCTTTTTATACGAGGGTCTCTCAACAGGCACAACAGCATGAAAGACCCCATTTGCACAAGGTTGGATGCCGAGCTACTCATGTCCCGTTCCTCATCCTCAGTGATCTCACTGAAGGTATGTTCTTCCCCCCAGCCACATACAACACCACGGGTACCAGATAGGTGACAACGAGCACCCTGGGATGCCTGTTGTGGTTGGTCTTCCTCCTCCTCCTCAAAGCCACATTCCTCCTCTGACTCCTCTTCCTCAGAATCCTCTTCCAGCGTTGCTGCAGGTCCAGCAAGCGATGCTGATAAGGCTGTTTCTGCTGGTGATGTTGACCACAACTTTTCTTCTTCCTCTTCACGCTCATCTACGGCCTGATCCAGCACTCTTCGCAGGGCAAGTTTCAGGAAGAAAACAAATGTTATGATGTCGCTGATGGTGCCTTCGGTGCGACTGACTAGGTTTGCCACCTCCTCAAAAGGACGCATGAGCCTACAGGCATTGCGCATGAGCGTCCAGTAACGTGGCAAAAAAAAATCCCATCTCCGCAGAGGCTGTCCTAGCACCCCGGTCATACAAATAGTCGTTAACGTCTTTTCCTTGTTGGAGCAGGCGGTCGAACATTAGGAGTGTTGAATTCCAACGTGTTGGGCTGTCGCAAATCAAGCGCCTCACAGGCATGTTGTTTCGCCACTGGATATCTGAAAAGTGCGCCATGGCCGTGTAGGAACGCCTGAAATGGCCACACACCTTCCTGGCCTGCTACAGGACGTCCTGTAAGCCTGGGTACTTATGCACAAAGCGCTGTACGATCAGATTACACACATGTGCCATGCACGGCACATGTGTCAACTTGCCCAAATTCAATGCCACCAACAAATTTCTTCCGTTGTCACAAACCACTTTGCCGATCTCCAGTTGGTGCGGAGTCAGCCACTGATCCACCTGTGCGTTCAGGGTGGACAGGAGTGCTGGTCCGGTGTGACTCTCTGCTTTCAGGCAAGTCAACCCCAAGACGGCATGACACTGCCATATCCGGGATGTGGAATAGTACCTGGGGAGCTGGGGGGGCGCCATTGATATGGAGCAAGATGCAGCAGCAGAAGAGGACTCAGCCGATATGGTTATGGAAGAGGATGGAGTAGGAGGAGTAGAGGAGGTGGCAGCAGGCCTGCCTGCAAGTCGTGGCGGTGTCACCAACTCCCCTGCAGAGCCACGCATTCCATGCTTGGCAGCCGTCAGCAGGTTTACCAATGCACAGTGTAGGTGATATACCTGCCCTGACCATGCTTTGCAGACCAGGTATCAGTGGTTATATGGACCCTTGCCCCAACACTGTGTGCCAGACATGCTATTACTTCCTTTTGCACAATCGAGTACAGGTTGGGGATTGCCTTTTGTGCAAAGAAATTTCGTCCGGGTACCTTCCACTGCGGTGTCCCAATAGCTACAAATTTTTGGAATTCCTCAGACTCCACCAGCTTGTATGGTAAAAGCTGGCGGGCTAAGAGTTCAGACAAGCCAGCTGTCAGATGCCGGCAAGGGGGTGACTTTGTGACATTGGCTTCTTACGCTCAAACATGTCCTTGACAGACACCTGACTGTGGGCAGATGAGCACGAACTGCTCAAGGCAAGAGACGGAGTGGCGGATGGTTGAGAGGGGGCAAGGAGGACAGCAGTGGTTGACGTGGCTGAAGATGCTGGACCAGGAGGAGGATGGCGGCATTCAGTTTGTGTGCTGCTTGTACTCATGTGTTGATCCCATAGGTGTTTGTGATGTGCAATCATGTGCCTTCACAAAGCAGTTGTACCTAGCTGGGTGTTGGACTTCCCACGACTCAGTTTCTTTTGGCACAGGTTGCAAACGGCATCGCTGTTGTCAGAGGCAGACACACAAAAAAATGCCACACTGCTGAGCTCTGCAATGATGGCATGCTGGTGGTGGCAACAGCATGTGTTGATTGGCGTGCTGTCTGGCTGACCCCGGGTGCCAATGCATGCTGTCTGACTGTGCCACTAGCTCCTTGCGACGAGCTCCCCCTGCTTCCAACTCGTCTCCTCCTCCTCTCTGTCTCCCCATCTGAACTTTCCCCCTGTTCTTCTTCTATTCTAGCGGGCACCCACGTGACATCCACAGACGCATCGTCATCATCAACCGCTTCACTTATCTGACAACTCAGCAAAGGAAGCAGCAGCGGGTACAACATCATCATCATCATCACACCGTACATCCATGTGTGTAATGCTGCCTGACTGAGACATATCCCTGTTATCTACATCCTCTGGCAATAATGGTTGCACATCACTCATTTCTTCCAACTGATGTGTAAATAACTCCTCTGACAGAACAAGTGAAGCGGCTGTGGTGCTAGTGTTGGTGGTGGCGGCAGGCAGGCGTGTGGTAACTTGAGAGGTTCCCGAAGCTAAGCTGGAGGAGGATGGTGCGTCAAGGTTCCGAGCGGAAGCTGTAGAAGATTGGGTGTCCTGTGTTAGCCAGTCAACTATGTCCTCAGAACTTTTCGAGTTCAGGGTACGTGGCCTCTGAACACTGGGCATTATTCTAGGGCCAAAGGGTATCACAGCACCACAACCACGACGGCCCCTGCGGGGTGGCCTGCCTCTGCCTGTCATTTTTTTTTCGATTAGTGGTACTATGCGTGCAAGCTACTGTGACAACAGATATGAGTGGCACTGTGCACTGGCAGAAGTTGGCAGAGTAGACGCTGTAGGACTGATACACACGCATACAGACAACTAACTGCTATTCAATCTATTACAGTCAAAATTGTATTTTTTTTTTTTTTTTTTTAATGTACACTACTGTTACACCAGATATGAGTTGCACTGGTGTGACACTGTGCCCTGGCAGGCCCTGAAACGCACACGTGTGAAGGAAACTGACTGCTATTATTTCACAGTCAAATTTATAGTTGTTTTTTTTAATGCACACTACTGTTACACCAGATATGAGTTGCACTGGTGTGACACTGTGCCCTAGCAGGCCCTGAAACGCACACGTGTGAAGGAAACTGACTGCTATTATTTCACAGTCAAAAAAGTTTTGTTTTTTTTAATGTACACTACTGTTACACCAGATATGAGTTGCCCTGGTGTGACACTGTGCCCTGGCAGGCCCTGAAACGCACACGTGTGAAGGAAACTGACTGCTATTATTTCACAGTCAAATTTCAATTTTTTTTTATGTACACTACTGTTACACCAGATATGAGTTGCACTGGTGTGACACTGTGCCCTGGCAGGCCCTGAAACGCACACGTGTGAAGGAAACTTACTGCTATTATATTACAGTCAAAAAAGTTTTGTTTTTTATAAATGCAAGCTATTGTGACACCAGATATGAGTGGTGGCACTGGGCAAGTGGGCACAGTATGCGCTGTGAGCCTGACACACACGCTGGCAGGCAAGCAACTGCAATTAGATTTCACAGGAAAAAAAAAAGCAGACTGATGTTCTAGCTCTAAAAAGGGCTTTTTGGGGGTGCGGTCCTTACAGCAGAGATCAGATGAGTCCTTCAGGACTGTAGTGGACACTGAATACACTAGCCTAGCTATCGATTTCCCTATTAAATCAGCCGCAGCTACACTGTCCCTCCTCTCACTAAGAATGCAGCTTCTGGGGGGCAGGGCCTAGCTGTCATGGAGGAAAGACGCACTTCATGTGAGCTCCCTCAATATCTCACTTTAAGCAGCTATCAACAAGCGAATTTCACCCCAGAAGGGGGTGACCCAGCAATGTTGCTCCTAGCTGACCGACCAGACATGCTTAATAGCGGTCAGCAACTCGACAGAGTCTTACTTACCTCCGCGTGGCAAGTGTGGCCTGGTGCTCACCGGGCGGGAGAGGCGGACGATCTCCCGATCCTGGGATGCCCAGGAGCAGCTACTTCCCGGCAGGAGCTCCGTTACCTCCCCACTCGGACCGGTGGGGGTTATTCCGGTCCACCCCTGAGAGGCTGTCTGGAGCTAATGGACGCACAGAGCACAGCCGCCGAGGCTGGCATACTCATCTGCGACTCTCCCAATATGGCGGCAGCCGCGTGTCCTCCTGGTACCAGCAAAGCATGGCAGGATATTGAGTCTAAGCTGGTCAGACTCTTTAATCAATTTTGGAAGCAAATAACAAGCAGGGAGCCCCAACAAGCTTCACCACAGCTAAGCTAAGCAGTCCCCATTAAAATCCACCAACGCAAAAGGCGTCGAAGACGGGACCGGAGGCACAAACAGAAATGCAGAGCCTGCCCCATGTCAAGCACTCGCCTCCACCTTAAGCCACCACAATCCCGCACCGGACGTGAAGCACCACCGGGACAGATCCGACCACCTGACAAAACAAGCTTCCACCTCCTCAAGCCGTGAACCCGGCACTCAGCCAGAGACTTGCCTTTGTTGTTCCAGGTATCAGGGACTCCCAGGGTCTGCACCTGGCGCCCAGAAGGGATCAGATGAGCACAAGCAGTAAACAGCAGCCTGCCAAGCATGTCCCACTATAGCCGATCCTCCACACCATGCCTTTGATCACATGAACTGCTCTCTGCACATTAACTAATCGCAAGTAGCAAGCGTGTCATTATTTCACCTCCTAAATAGTTTATTGTCGTAGTTCCTTACATGCCTTTACCTTAAAGGACCACTCTAGGCACCCAGACCACTTCAGCTTAATGAAGTGGTCTGGGTGCCAGGTCCTTCTAGGGTTAACCCATTTTTTCATAAACATAGCAGTTTCAGAGAAACTGCTATGTTTGTGAATGGGTTAAGCCTTCCCCTATTTCCTCTAGTGGCTGTCTCATTGCCAGCCGCTAGAGGCGCTTGCGTGATTCTCACTGTGAAAATCACAGTGAGAGCACGCAAGCGTCCATAGGAAAGCATTATGAATGCTTTCCTATGTGACCGGCTGAATGCGCGCGCAGCTCTTGCCGCGCGTGCGCATTCAGCCGACGGGGAGGAGAAGAGGAGGATCGGAGGAGGAGAGCTCTCCGCCCACCGCTGGAAAAAGGTAAGTTTTAAACACTTTCCCCTTTCCAGAGCCCGGCGGGAGGGGGTCCCTGAGGGTGGGGGCACCCTCAGGGCACTCTAGTGCCAGGAAAACGAGTATGTTTTCCTGGCACTAGAGTGGTCCTTTAACCGTTCATGTATTATGTTATTCACTAGTCTCATCTCATAGGGCGACTCACACATTATTTATAACTAGTGGTGGAGCTGCTGATATAAATACACAGTTGATAACGTGCAAGCTACACCCTAAACATGACAGACATCTTTCACAACAATGTACTGCTATATACTCATACCCTCAGTGTAACTAGCCATGATATATGCACTTTCAGCCTAGCATGCTCAAATATAACACACTTCTGTCTAAAAAAAAAAAAACAATGCAGCTTCCGAATGAATCTAAAATGGATGCTGTCCAGGAGGTGGGAGGGTCTGGGAGGGAGGGTCTGCTGCTGATTGGCTGCAATGGGTCTGCTGACTGTGAGGTACAGGGTCAAAGTTTACTCAATGATGATGAATAGGGGGTGGATGGCCCGCCGTGGTGATGCGAACAAGCTATGTTCGCCAGGAACTATTCGCCAGCGAACTATTCGGGACATCTCTACTAGTCACTCATATTTAATTTGAATAAAATATGGGAAAGGAATATAGGGACAGGGGGAAAAGGGGAAGGATACTCACTGTGGTGGAGATATTTCATTAGAAAAGTATGTCGCGACTACAATGAGGAAGTATGATGTCACCATGGAGTCCAAACCTTTTCAATTACAGGAAGTGTACACCAGTGCAGTCAAGTGGTCCATTAAATGATTGTCTTGAATTTTGGCTCTCACTTCCCCAATTGACAGAACAGAAGTTTCCAGACAAGATGTGTCCATGGTCCTCCTAGTAGCCAATGTTTTCTTATTGTATAGCTTTTTTAGCTTTTTTAAAATTCTCCAAAGGATGGGATAGACGAAACAGGCAAGGGTCCAGAGCGAATGACCTCTGGAAGACAGCCGCCAATAGGTCCCTAACTTCCCTCTAAAAAGGTACCATGACCAGGCAAGTTTACTGCTTGTGTAGATAAGTTCACACAGCCACGAACAAGTATGTTTTACCCACATGGAAGTGGTGTGCATCTAGCTAGAATTTTGAACATCAGTTGTAGGGAGAGACCACATATGGAAACCCCAGAGGCTGCCTCCCATATATCCTCCAAACGTATTACACGTATTACAAACACCTAGATTATGATAGATTCTGTTTGCTGCACTATCCCTCACAAACACCCATGGGCTAAGCTGTTAAAATCATGCTTCAGAATGCTCCAAAAAATGAAAGGAAAAAGGCAGACACACACACTCACTGTCAGACACACACTCATACTCACACACATTTTTTTCATGCACTCACAAATTATCTTTTTTTATCCTGTTTTTATCCAGCAAGCCTCCCTGCCTTTGGTAAAGCTGGAGTAGATTATTTCCCTGAGGTCCAATGTGGATCCTGTCAGGTTGCATGATATGAAAGTGCAGACTTGTACTAGCAAAAAAAAAAAAAAAAAAGTCCAGGGCAAATAAATCTGGCAAGGGCAAGGCAATAGCGAGGTCAGACAGTCTAGTAGTCAATATCCAGACAGCAAATGTTCAGCAATGGTAAAACAGGACAGAGGTCAGGAAAACTACAGGAAATCAGAAATCGCAGGTATAACAGGGATAGAGCACACAACAACTGGTAAATCACCACTCAGCTGTTCTGTGTTTAAATAGGGTGCCAAGTGTAACACACACCCACTCAGACTTTGGTGTATGGGGCTATCTGCCATACCGTCAGAGCAGCAATGGAGTGGCGGTAAGTCCTGACAACACACCCCATCTAAGACACATCTGTGGCGAAACCAGCCTCGCCACTGGGCATTGGAGAAGCCTGTTTGCCAGCCTCCTGCCCTGTGACTATGGCCCCATGTTAAAATGCTTGATTTTCCCCTGCAAAGACCCGAAAGCCGGGTCATTCTGTACTTTACCTATGTGAGCAGTGTTACCCCAGATAGCTATGCCATGGAGCCCATTCATATAACGAAAGACTATGTGAAAGACTTTGGCTCTATGGCAATTGAACTGTATGTATGTGATCTGAGCGCCATTCAGTCATAATGTGCACTCAGATCTAAGCTATCTGGGGATATGTTGAATGTATATGTTTTATGCAATAGCTGCACAGTTATATATTTTTATGTATTTTATTGTATTTTGCTACCATGTGGCTAATGGAGTTTTGCCTCTGTCCTTGAAGATAATTGGATTACTTCACAATTATCTCCAGGATAGAAGACTCTGTGGAACTGGTTTTGGGCAGAAAAGCCATGCTTCATTTGGTCAAATAGGACTTTCCCTTAACTTTTTAACCCCTGGATGGAATTGGCTGCATTTTGACTATGTTTATAATTAAAGTGTGCTGAGTTCGAATATGTGATTTTTATGTTTGTGGCATGTATATTTTGGAAGTTATTAATATTTGGTAAAAACTGTATTTCTCTGCCTGTGATAATTCTATTAACCATTGTGTTCAGTAATCATATCACAGGCAGATGGGAGGATTTTGTGTGGGAGTGTCTGTGTGTATTGTACAGATTGATTGGTTGTTCTGTAAAACCCTGTGGGCATTACTAAGTTTGTGGATTGGGAATAAAAGAGGCTGTGTGTGCCAGTAAAGTCAGTTCTGCTTGACCTCAAAACAAAGTGTTGTCTCGTCATTGGGGGAATTGGATTGTATGCTGATTGCCAGGAGTGTAAGCTGATTGTATGCTTTTCCTGTTCAGCTGTTTACAGCATTCATATGCTTGAGAGCATCCGTATGCTGCTCTGGTTCGGTGGTTGTGGTGTCTGCTGCAGTGCTTGGAGTCCTCAGGAAGCTCTAGGAGCATCCTTCAATGGAGGTACCCAGTTGGGGGGGAGCCCGTCGATCCGTTACAACATCCTCAGGTGGTGGACGTCCAGGATGTCTTTAGTGAAAGGAGCGAACAAGACAAGATGCATGGACATGGTTGGATGGCTCCCAAGACCTTTCTTCAGGACCATAACTTTCCCAATGGAGAGGTACTGTGGGCAGCCATGGTGCATATGGGAATCAAGAATTCTCTCTGTGGCTGTATACCCGCGAGTTACTACCACCTATGTTTTCACTTAGTGTAAAAGCTCCAAAGTGATTTAGTCTCTATCCGTGACTTAGCAAAGGGTGAAAATGAACTGATCTTATTGAGGCAAAGCACAGGAATTTATACACATAATCTCCATTCAGTACAACACAAGGGCTTTTTGGGGTGCTGTCCTTACAGCAGAGATCAGATGAGTCCTTCAGGATTGTAGTGGACACTGAATACCCTAGCCTAGCTATCAATTTCCCTATCTAATCAGCAGCAGCTAAACTTTCCCTCCTCTCACTAAGCATGCAGCTTCAGAATGAATTGAAAATGGATGCTGGGAGGGAGGTTGGAGGGTGTGGAAGGGAGGGAGTGCTGCTGATTGGCTGGAATGTGTCTGCTGACCGAGAGGCACAGGGTCAAAGTTTGCCCAATGATGACGAATAGGGGGCGGATCGAACCGCCCATGTGTTCGCCCGCGGCGGCGAACGCGAACACGCTAAGTTCGCCGGGAACTGTTCGCCAGCGGACAGTTCGGTACATCACTAGTCACGAACAGTCAACTCAATGTCAACTCAATGTCAAGAACAGGTGATGGGTTGGTCAGGAAGCATTTCTGTATCAAAACCATAGGTCACATAAAAAGGAGACATACGATGAGAACTGTGTAAGTATGTATTGTAAGCAAATTCTGGTGTGGGTAGTAAGTCATACCAGTCGTTTTGTAGATGAGTGGTATAACATCTGATATATTGTTCTAAAGTCTGGTTTGTTCTTTCTGTTTGACCATTCGTCTTTGGGTGGAAAGCAGTGGACAGACAAACCTGGATTTGTAGTAGATTACAGATGTACAGATGATTTCCAGAATTTAGAGGTGAATTGTGGACCTCTATCAGACAGGATGGATTCAGGCACACCATGTAGCTTGAAGATATGTTTATGGAATAAAAACTGAAACAATGGTGTATAAAGGCTTTGCCTTATTAGTATATATGTGCTGTTTTGGGTGAATACACACAGGTGCTTCTCCAGTCACCTCACTATAATTTAAAACCAGGAAATACATAATAGGTAAAAAAATATACAAACCACAGAGTGAGCACACAGATTACTTATACAAATGGAGATAATACACTACTGGTCAATACTACAAATAGAGGCTGCTTCTGGATTCTGAAAAATAAAACAAACATGCGTAGTGTATAACCATAAAAGTACATAAAACAAGAATAAGAAGAATATTGCTCACAAATGCTGAGCTGTGCCAGGCTCCATATAATGAGCTACAAGGTGCCTATTCATGGCTACAGTGTTTAAACCAAGGAATGAAGCGCAGGGATCTTCAAAATATTTCAATAAAACATGGACTAAGCAGGAAATCAGTGTAACGTACAATTAAATTAAACACTGCACAGTTCACATAGAAATAGATACTTAGTCAATAGGCAGACACATTTCGACCACGTATTAGTCTTCCTCAATGCCTGTCAAACGATCCCTGCTGCAATTCTTAATATATATCCCACTTAATGTCTTTGTACACCTGTATTGGGCTACAGGGATCATTTCACAGGCATCGAGGAAGACTAATAAGTGGTTGAAATGCATCAGGAATGAAAATGCAAATTGTCAATAATATTAAACTTATATTTAATGGTACCTCTAACAAAAGCAGTGTTAAACATTAAAAACATGCTGTACAGCAGAGATTAATCCACACAAATGTTTAGTAGGTAGCAGGAGGAGGCAACTGACATGGACGGTTAAAAATATTAGAACTTTTATTATAGCTTTAGGGCTTCAAAAAATGATGTGTGTTGATTTTGTCTTGCTTATGTACAATTAGTACATGTATGTTGTTTTCATCAATGTCAAAATATGTATTTGCAACAGCAATATCACTTGTACAGCGGTTACTGAGGTGATTAGTCGACCTAAACTTTGTATTAAAGAGGGTTTGAAAGTTCTGAATAAATCTAACAGAATAATTTTTTTAAAAAGTTGGCGAGCTTGAGGGGCCCCCGGCAACTGCCCAGCATGCACATGCGTTAAGACAACCTTGCCTGCACACACAAAATCACAGGCACACAAACATAACCACAGACATATACACACAGTCACAGACATATACACACACATAATCACTGACATACACACAATCATAGAACTACAGAGACACATAATCACTGACATACACACACACGTTATCACAGACATACACACAAAATCAGAGGTGGCCAGTGGTTGCTGCTGGATCACTGTGCTCTCTCTGCACAGGTCACATGTTCACCCTGTGGTGATGCCAATGCTGGAATGGCATCATATCCTGGCAGTTGGCATACTGGAGGGTGCGTAAGGGAGAGCACAGTAAGTGCAGAGTTCCCTTGCCACTCATATTGCTCCAACCCATCGCCCTGCCCACCCCCTCCATACTGGACACAGTTATATTTTTTAATGGAACACCGGGGGAAAGGGGTGGACCGTAACCTTAGGGCAGAGGGAGACTATACACTAGGAATACAGTTTTGAATTCCCAGCAGTATAGTGTTCATTTAACCCAATATTAAAAAAAATTCTTTAATAAAATAATTTTTATAAGTTCTATCTTTTTTTATCTGCGAGTCAGCATGGAGAAAGCAAACAGAGAAGAGAAGATAAAAAAATCTCCAATTTCTCCTCTTTATTTACAATGTTTGCCATGGTTTTTCTTTGTTTGAACTGAATTATGATGTCATTTGCCAAATCTTTGAAATGAGCTTAAAGGAAAATGGAGTATTTCATGAAAAAGGTTAGAACAAGATTTATATAATTTTTTTATGTTTTTTTCAATGGTGTAATCATTTGCTCTCATGTACCCCCTCACCCAACAACCTCAGCCTAACCCCCCTCAACTCAGGAGGGACCTTAATTCTCTTGATCTCCTGCAGTTGTCAGCTGATATTGATTCACAACTGCTGTCCATCCCTTCCCTCTCCTGTCCTTCACTGGCCATCTCCGCATATAACACTACCCTCACCTCTGCCTTCAACGCTGCAGCACCACTCCAAACAAGCACCTCGAGGAGGACCCGCCCCCAACCGTGGCATGCTAAATCAACACGCTACCTGCAAAGATGCTCCCGTTGTGCTGAACGCTCCTGGAGGAAGTCTCGCACCCAGTCAGACTTTCTCCATTATAGATTCATATTATGTACATACAGCGCAGCCCTTGCCCTTGCCAAACAGTCCTACTTTTCCTCTCTCATTAGTTCATGCTCCCGCAATCCCAAATGTCTCTTTGACACCTTTAATTCTCTTCTTCGCCCTGCTGTGGCCACCCCCCAAACTAACCTTACTGCTGATAACTTTGCATGTTACTTTACTGACAAGATTGAACAGCTAAGGAAAGAATTCTCCCCTCCTTGCCATTCTGTTCCTCAACCACACATAGATCATGCCTTTCCTACCCTTCAGACATTCTCCCCGGCTACTGACCAAGAGGTGGCTGCTCTTCTCTGTTCCTCTCGCCCCACCACTTGCCCACTCGATCCTGACCCATCTCACCTTATTAAATCTCTCTCCACTTGTCTCATGCCTTCCTTAACTCACATCTTCAACTGCTCTCTCTCTCTTCTGGCGTTGTCCCTGCTGACCTTAAACATGCCACTGTAGTGCCTATACTAAAAAAAACATCCCTCGACCCGTCCACCCACTCTAACTATCGTCCCATATCCCTGCTCCCTTTTTCCTCAAAGCTTCTGGAAAGACTTTTCTTTACCCATGTGTCTCATTTCCTCAATTCCAACTCTCTCCTTGACCCTCTTCAATATGGTTTCCGCCCTCTCCACTCTACGGAGACTGCGCTTATCAAAGTTACTAACGACCTAATCGCAGCTAAATCCAAAGGCCACTACTCCATACTAATTCTTCTTGACCTCTCAGCGGCCTTTGACACCGTTGATCATTCTCTCCTTCTTCAAACTCTTCAATCGCTTGGTCTCTGTGACTCTGTCCTCTCGTGGTTTTCCTCTTATCTCTCCCAACGCTCATTCAGTGTCTCTTTTTCTAATGATACCTCCTCCCCTCGTCCTGTCTTGGTTGGAGTCCCCCAAGGCTCTGTCCTTGGTCCCTTTCTATTTTCTCTTTATACTGCCTCTCTTGGCAAACTTATTACCTCTTTTGGATTCCGCTACCACCTGTACGCTGATGACACCCAGTTATATCTCTCCTCCCCGGACCTCTCACCGCCGTCCTGCAACGTGTCACTGCTTGCCTTTCTTCCATGTCTGACTGGATGTCCTCCCACTTTCTGAAACTCAATCTCTCTAAAACTGAGCTCCTTGTTTTTCCTCCTCCTAATACTGATCCTCCTCTTTCGCTCTCCCTTCAAGTTTGTGCTACCCACATCAGTCCATTCTTGCAAGCGCGCTGTCTTGGCATCATACTTGACTCTGGCCTCACCTTTGAGCCTCACATCCAGCATGTTGCCAAATCCTGTAGATTCCATCTTAAAAACATAGCCCACATCCGCCCCTTTCTTGCACCACATACTACCAAGGAGCTTGTCCATGCTCTAGTAATTTCCCGCATGGATTATTTTAACCCTCTCCTGATTGGTCTTCCCAAAAGCCGTACTGCACCGCTACAGTCTGTAATGAATGCTGCTGCCAGACTGATTTTCCTCTCTAGTCGTTTCTCTCACACCTCACCCCTCTATCAGTCCTTACATTGGCTTCCTGTATGCTATAGGAGTCAATTCAAGGTACTAATTCACACCTATAAAGCACTGAACAACTCTAGCCCCTCTTATATCTTCTTATAGATCCATAGGTATGTCCCTTCTCGGTCTCTCCGCTCTGCCCGTGACCACCTCCTGTCCGTTGTCTGCACCCGTACGGCCAACTCACGCTTGCAGGACTTCTCGTGGGCGGCTCCCTTCCTATGGAATAGCCTGCCTACCTCCATCAGACTCTCCCCTAGTCTTGCATCTTTTAAGAAGTGCCTTAAAACCCATCTCTTTAGGAAAGCTTATGGCCTCCCAGAGTAACCTCTACCTCACATACCTGTCTCTTGCTCCCTCCTAAAGGGCAACCCACCTTATTTGACTGCATATTCCTGTCCTAATGTGTTTTACACCCCACCTCCTATAGAATGTAAGCTCAATTGAGCAGGGTCCTCTTCAATCTATTGTTCCCGTAAGTTTTTTGTAATTGTCCTATTTATAGTTAAATCCCCTCTCATAATATTGTAAAGCGCTACGGAATCTGTTGGCGCTTTTTAAATGGCAATAATAAATAATAAATAATTTCCAGAGAAGTCAAATTTCCACTTTAGGAAAGCTGTGGATTGTACCTTGGTTGAGTATGATAGACAATAGTGTCCAGAGTCCAGAGCATCTTGAAGACCAGTACCAAGTAACTCTTGTATAGTAATACACTTAACACTGTAGTTATGCCACTCATTAATATAAAGCCATTACATCAATATAAAGACAATATATCAATGTTGACTTCCATAATATAACATTTTAAAGTGAAAATCAGTCTATTCCATTGTCGAATGTCCTTATGTCACCTTTATGGTGTTGTTGTTTTTTAATAATGGAAGGATACAATAACTTTGTAAGTAAATAAAGTTCTTTACCTGAGATACATTTGCATAGACTGTAGCACATGAGCTGATACACATCAAGTGCCTTCTTTGGAAAATTATAAAATCAATTGAAGATTCAGTAAGCTTGACTTTGGGAAAGAGCCTAAGACAATCAAACTCATAATACAATAAAGCAATAATATAAGCACAAGCACAATTATGCAATAATATAAACAAGAGTTGAGTTAAACAAGTACTTCTTAAAGTATTACTGCAATCACCATGACTACTTCTGCTTTTTTTAAGTTGTCATGGTAGTAGGAGTCTGTATGTACCACGTTTATACTTGGTACTGAGATATTTACACTTTTGTTCCAGGGGCTCAAGGCCAGAATGAAGTGTTCGTCTAACTGTGTGCTGGGGATGATATGTGTCTGTATGTTTGCTGTGGATGAAGTTTGTGTCTGTGTGTGTGTACTGGGGATGAAGTGTGGGTCTCTATGTGTGGTGGGGATGAAATGTGTGTCTGTGTGTGTGCTGGGGTGTAGTATTTGTGCTGGTGATGTAGCATATGTCTGTGTGTGTGCTGGGGGTGTAGTATGTGTCTGTGTGTGTGCTGGGGATGTAGCATGTTTCTGTGTGTGCACTGCAGCCAATACACTTACCTATACACTGTGTCTGTATATATGCATGTGTGTAAGTATTTGTATCTGTGTGTTTGTATCTATATATGTGTCAGTGATTGTATCTGTTGGTTTATGTATCTGCATGTGTGGCAGTGTTTGTATCTGTGTGTCTGTATATCTGCACGTGTATCAGTGTGTCTGTGCAACTGTATGTGTGTCTGTGCATCTGCATGTGTGTCAGTATATATATCAAAAACTGACACACATGTAGATATTGGCATACATACAGAAGTACACACACACTGATATGCCTGCAGCTACACAGATATACACACTAACAGACACATACACATACAGACACTGACACAAATACATACAGACACTTTCACATACAGATACACACACTGACAAATACAGATACACACACACTACACAAATACAAATACACAGACTACACACATGCAGATACACAAACTGCACACATACAGATACACACACTACACATACACAGATACACATACACACACATACACACATACAAACAGATACACACACTACACATACAAGATACACATACTATACACACACTGCACACACACACACAGATACACAGACACACAGCTGCATACACTACACACAGATACACACACATAAAAACAAACACACAGATACACCCATTAAAAAATTAAACCACCCAGCAGTTTCTTACCTTCTGCTGGCTGTGGCTGGTGGGAGTCGGAGGCCTGCTCTCCTGGTCCAGCCCCATCCTCGCGGCTCCCTCCTCCTCACATGCTGCTGACTCTGTTTGAGCTGGGAGAAAGTGAGAGGATGTCACTTCCTCCCAGCTTTCGCTGCAGGTAGAAGGGGCCCGGTCACGCTGTTAAAGCGCCGCAGTGCATGACCGGGCCCCTCATTGCACATGTCCATCGGACCTTCACACAGGTTCCCAACCCATGTAGTGCAGCTGCACTACTGCCATGGGTTGGGAACTCCTGTTTGAGATGATGACAGGGGCGGCCAAATGCCACCCTTGTCAGAGTGTCGCTCTACAGCGGTCAATGGAAGGGTTGGACCTGCAGGGGCTACTTGCACACCAGGACTTGGGCAGCCTGGAACTCCTAATGTCAATTCTGTGAAAAAAAGGCGTGCTACCAACAGACATTAACAGCCTCTACCCTTGCAGATAATGCCTGCAAGGGAATCCTTCATGTCCCTTCCCTCATTTATTTATTATTGCTTTCCCCCATCTCCACTTCCCTGCAATGGTTAATGACCTTTAAAAAAAAAAATAATAATAGTGAAAAAAAAGAAATATATATATAAATGACTCCCTCCCCTTCTCCTCTTCCTCCTGCGCCGCCCTCTGTGTAAGCTGGAAAGGGTGACAAGGGTTCCTGAATGTGCGGCCCTGGCGGTTGCACCGTGGTTGCAGGGATCCACAGGGTGGCCAATCCCCCTTGAGTGATAGGTCTGGTGGCAGCTGCGACCCCTGTGACCACAGTAGGTACGCCACTGATTGAGTGGGTTGGCTCTGTCTAGAACCCGTCCATTCAACATACTCACTAGCTCAGGATTTGATGATAGCATCTGCTTTCTTCCTCTTAATTACGCCACTTATTCGATAACTGGCCAATGTGAGATGCCATCCTCCCTCTCATCATACCCTCCTATTTTTTGTAAACACAGCTTCTCACAGAGACTATGGTTAGATTAATCCATTGAAGTTCAAATACTATCATAGTTGGTTAGTATGTAAGGATAAGCTTGTAATTTACACGTGATCTTTCACATAATCATGTGTCAGCATAGTCTAACACCCAACACACACAACTTAAGTTCACAAATATAAATAAAAAATAAATAAATAAAAAGCCTAAAACTTAATACCGGACCATAGAATACCTGGACTTAATGTAAATAGAAAATTACAGGACAGGCTGAGGACAGAATGTACGTAAACGGTAAACAAGTAAAAAGTCAAGAGAAACCGATGTTGACGTGACAACGCACTCACATTCACAAGTGTCAAAACAGGGAAGACCTATGGAACCTTAAAAGGCTCTAGCATGCAGCAGCCGGCATCTCTAATTCTTCCAGATGTAGAGCTGCTTAGGTAAATGGGATGCTCATTTGGAGCATTTATTTGTGGGTATAACAAAGTAAGGTGAAAACACACACTAATCATTATTATGCATTGCATCATGTAGTGTTTTTTTTTTTTTTTTTTTTTAAACTTCTTCATGGTGTTAATAAACTTTTATTTCTAAACTTTTATTTCTAAACCTTTTGGAAGTGTTCTATCTTTTTTTTCATATATAATTTAATATCTGAGTCAATGTCAAAACACTACAAGTCACATGGTTAAAATTCAAAACAACACCCCCTTTTTGACATAAAGAATATGGACAGTCATATACTAGATAACACAAGACCTCCTGTTAATAAATCTGTTTCAACAATTTAGATATAGAAAATGAGAATACAATCTGCTAAATTAACGTGCCAATTTGCCTGATGAAGTTAAGTGCCTAAGGGCTCATATGAAAAGTGTGGAGAAAAATAAGAGGTACACCATATATTCAATTTCTGCCAATGGAGCCAGAACATTATACAAACTGAAAAAAGTAATTACACATTGAGACTACAATATAAGAGTAAAACTAAAATATAAGATTAAAACTTAAGAGATGTCGACGCTCAGGCTCATTGACGAAGTCATAATTGGCACAAAATGTGTAATTTTGTTCCCCGCACGCCTGAAGTAATATTGCTGCTTCAAAGAGGTGGGTTATAGGCTAGGTCTATGTAATCTTTCTTTCACTGAGCAATTGTGTGATCTGTTGGATTGACTGCCCCCACACAATGGTGTACCTGAATAAGTCTTGTTAAAGGTTAACTGAAAAACACAAACTTGATTAGGATGTATCTTGGCCCCTCTGGAGGTGCTTTCATGGCCTTGGGAAGGCAAAAACAGTGGTCAAGCAAGGTTTACTTAGCCTGCTTTGGTGACAGCAGAGTAGAAATGAGCCATGAATAGTGATGTCGCGAACATAAAATTTTCTGTTTGCGAACGGCGAACGCGAACTTCCGCAAATGTTCGCGAACGGGTGAACCGGGCGAACCGCCATAGACTTCAATAGGCAGGCGAATTTTAAAACCCACAGGGACTCTTTCTGGCCACAATAGTGGTGGAAAAGTTGTTTCAAGGGGACTAACATCTCGACTGTGGAATGCCGGAGGGGGATCCATGGCAAAACTCCCATGGAAAATTACATAGTTGATGCAGAGTCTGGTTTTAATCCATAAAGGGCATAAATCACCTAACATTCCTAAATTGTTTGGAATAACGTGCTTAAAACATCAGGTATGATGTTGTATCAATTAGGTAGTGTAAGGGTTACGTCCGCTTCACAGTGACAGACAAAACTCCCCGTTTAACGCACCGCAAACAACCGCAAACAGTCCATTTGCACAACCGCAAACTCCCCATTTGCACAAGGTTGGATACCAAGCTAGCCATGTCCCGTTCCTTGTCCTCACTGATGTCATTGAAGGTCTCTTCCTCCACCCAGCCACGTACAACACCAAGGGTCCCTGAAAGGTGACAACAAGCCCCCTGTATTTTTTTTTTTTAATGTACACTACTGTTACACCAGATATGAGTTGCACTGGTGTGACACTGTGCCCTGGCAGGCCCTGAAACGCACACGTGTGAAGGAAACTGACTGCTATTATTTCACAGTCAAATTTCTAGTTTTTTTTAATGTACACTACTGTTACACCAGTGATTGGCCCACGTCATGCCTACGCCCCCAAAATGTTCGTGTGTGGGGGTGCTGGAATGACGTGGGCCAATGGGAGCCTGAATCAACTTTTGGCTCCCACTGCCCCTTTAAGAGCAAGCTCGTGACTCAAGCCGTGCTCCTAGTGCCAGGCGGGCCACGTGACCGATCACTGCGGTCAGTGCACGCGGCTGTCAGAAGAGGATATCAAGCCGCATGCAGCTCGTGTGGAGGCAGGAGTGATCCAGCCACGCACGGCTCAAGCTTAGGAGCCAGGTCGGTCCCAGGATAAGGTAAATACAGCCACAACCGCTTATCCCAATCACACACCTTTCCTAACGTCCTATCCCATTAAAAGAATATTACCGCGTATTTAATAAAACAGACCCCCTACTTCATCCAGGTTACCGATCGATGGTTCGATATTCTGAGCCCCCTCTGATTTACTGTACACGACTATTCGATATTCTCACAAATTTTATATAGCATTTTATGTTTGTTTGAGACCACCTTAAAAATATTGGATATCGCTAAAAATCATGATCACTATATACTTTCTAAAAAAAAAACTGTAAAGCGAACCAAACTACTCATCCATCCGCTATACCACTTTATCCCACCTAGAACTAGTGCCCAGTTAAAATACTTGACTCTTACTTACCCACACTCAGTTATGCCACACACATTTCACCACTACTCTCACTGAATCCCTCTGACTACGGCTTAATTCATCTTCTACATCAGAACACTACTCCTAAGATTGGGTTGTATCCATGTCTCGGGTCTTTCATTTAGAATAGGGGCAGCTTTGGTCTCCTTCAACACTGACACTCCAGTGCATATTATTAAAAGATTGGGAAATAAATGAGGAGAGCTTTTAAAAGTTTGGCTTTGTAAATTTGATGCAATAAGTGTGTTTTTCTTTAATACCTTTTCACCCTCTTTGCATGAACCCGATTTACATATGTTACTAATATGTTTCTGAAAACATATATTATATTATTCACTCACTCACTCACTCTCTGGGCCGGCCTAAGACATCATGCTGCCTAGGTCCAACGCTAAATGACTATGGGGGGGATAATGTATAATAAACACAGATTACTGGCGATGGGGGGGATAATGTATAATAAACACAGGTTACTGGCTATGGGGGGGATAATGTATAATAAACACAGGTTACTGGCTATGGGACGATAATGTATAATAAACACAGGTTACTGGCTATGGGAGGATAATGTATAATAAACACAGGTTGCTGGCTATGGGGAGGATTATGTATAATAAACACAGGTTACTGGCTATGGGAGGATAATGTATAATAAACACAGGTTACTGGCTATGGGGGATAATGTATAATAAACACAGGTTACTGGCTATGGGGGATAATGTATAATAAACACAGGTTACTGGCTATGGGAGGAATAATGTATAATAAACACAGGTTACTTGCTATGGGAGGGATAATGTATAATAAACACAGGTTACTGGCTATGGGGGGATAATTTATAATAAACACAGGTTACTGGCTATGGGGGAATAATGTATAATAAACACAGGTTACTGGTTGTGGGGGGATAATGTATAATAAACACAGGTTACTGGCTATGGGGGGATAATGTATAATAAACACAGGTTACTGGCTATGGGAGGATAATGTATAATAAACACAGGTTACTGGTTGTGGGGGGATAATGTATAATAAACACAGGTTACTGGCTATGGGGGGATAATGTATAATAAACACAGGTTACTGGCTATGGGAGGATAATGTATAATAAACACAGGTTACTGGCTATGGAGAGGATAATGTATAATAAATACAAGTTACTGGCTATGGGAGGATAATTTATAATAAACACAGGTTACTGGCTATGGGGGATAATGTATAATAAACACAGGTTACTGGCTATGGGGGGGGATAATGTATAATAAACACAGGTTACTGGCTGTGGGGGGATAATGTATAATAAATACAGGTTACTGGTTGTGGGGGGATAATGTATAATAAACACAGGTTACTGGCTATGGAGGATAATGTATAATAAACACAAACACAAAAAAAAGAAAAGAAAAAGAATGCGGCTTCAGAATTAATCTAAATTGTATGCTGTCTAGGAGGTGGGAGGGTCTGGGAGGGAGGGTCTGCTGCTGATTGGCTGGAATGTGTCTGCTGACTGTGAGGTAGAGGGTCAAAGTTTACTCAATGATGACGAATAGGGGGTGGACCGAACATCGCATATGTTCGCCATCCGTGGCGAACGCGAACAAGCTATGTTCGCCAGGAACTTTTTGCCAGCGAACCGTTCGGGACATCACTAGCCATGAAACATAAGGTTGTAATTCCTCATTAGTAATGGCTTTAGGAAAACCCCTGAGCCACACATTTCTGATCTCAGCTCTGTCCTCTATGTTAGCCATGCAGTTTGTCAGGTCAACACAGCATTTTTGTAGGGAGCGTAGAACTGTATCAGTAGATGTCTGAGCCACCCTTGTACTTCTAATGTTTTTCTGCAGAGCTACTATATGACTAGGGAGCATGTCCCTGAATCACAGCCACGTCCT
Organism: Pelobates fuscus; assembly: GCF_036172605.1. NCBI lineage: Eukaryota > Metazoa > Chordata > Amphibia > Anura > Pelobatidae > Pelobates > Pelobates fuscus. The sequence goes on from NC_086318.1 coordinate 143,635,996, forward strand.
CTAGAAATATGGCCCTTATTTCATGTAGCAAAGCAAAATGTAGCGACTTTAGTTGAAGGGGCAGTATTCTCTAGTGTTTAAGTCTCCTATGTGGCTTCTTCTTTATCTATAAGTGGATTGATGGGGCCCCAAACCAACATTGTAGGTGGAAAATGTCTGCCAATACATTTTGTAGAGCAGTAATTCAAAGCAGAGCTCTGGGAATGTGTGGCAATCGTTATATTGTGTTAGGTACGTCCCAGAACCTCCAAAAAGTTCTATCATATGATTTTTTCTTTGTGGCACATCATTAGCAAATTCAAAATTACATATAATATACAGCCATGTTTTTTCATTTTCATATTTAAAATAAATTAGTTGTTCAAACTAAAACTGAGCATTCTATATTTTGATTAGTTGAGAAATATTTTTCAAGGGTTGCCATAAGCACCAAAACAGCTTCAGCTTAATTAAGCATTTTGGTGTATAGGTCATGCCCCTACAGTGCCACTGTTTAAGTTTCTGATGTTTAAGAGTTAAATCACTTTGTCTTTGCAGTCCTTGTCACACCAACCCTGACAGTGACTTACAAAAATATTTTTACAGCACATTGTGTTTACTTTAGAGGTTACTATCATCTGTTCTGTTAACTGAACTTTGTGCATACATGAGGCTGCACTAGAATCTAGCAGGTGAATAAGAGTGCAAGAAATAATGATGATCAATAAACCAAAATCGCTTAATTAAAAGTACATACCAAAGGATGTTTTTTTTAACTACAGTGGGACCTCGGTTTACAAATTTAATGCGTTCTACAGGACATTTCTTAATGCGAAAAATGTGTAAACCGAAGCACGGTTTCCCATAGGAATGCATTGAAAACCAATGAATCCGTTCTGGAGGTCAGAAAAATGTCAAAATGAGCTGGCATGGAAACCAACCCACAATGCAGAACACACAATAAAAGGCATGCAAACGACGAAGCTCAGCTGCCTACCTTTCCACAGCTTGAGAAATGCACCAAAAAGTCCCAAAACAACTGCAAACAATTTCCAGAATGGCTCCAAAACTTGATGCAAAAGCCGCTCCACACCTCCACACTCGACTCCACATGCTACCCACAGACTCCAGCATGCAGGGGGCGGTGCAATAAACCTCCCAGATGCAATGCATCCTGGGGAAACTTGCTTTGTATTGCATAACAAATTTGCAAACCGAGGCATTATTTTCAATGGATTTTTATTTGTAAACCGAAAATTATGTTAACAGAGGCATTTGTAAACTGAGGTCCCACTGTATTTAATAGACATACACCCATTGAAAACATGCATGCATTTAGTGCTGCGTTTTTCTTTGGAGGTATTTCTAAAACCAGTATGCACAGTTGCAGATATGCTGCCTGCAGTCTTTACAAGTTCTCCTCTTTTTCCCAGCACAGACTTTCTGTGGTGGTCCAATTAGAGACTTCCTAATGCAGCTCAATGATAAGTCTTTGCAAGGCAGGTGCTCAAAGCAATTGCTGCCTCTTGAGGTTAGCTCCAGTGAGGTAAACTACCAGTAAGTAACAAGACCGGTTGTCTGATTGACAGCCAGGGGAGTATAACAAGGTTAATTAAAAATGTGCCAATTTCTATTAAGATCTGCACTTTTTGTAAAAAGAAAAAAGAAGACACACTCCTCACACACTTCAGGAAGCTAAGGTGTTTGGAGTGTTGTCCTTTAAGCTACTAGTGTTTTGGTGCTTAGCGTTTCCCTTTAATTCTCTAAGAATATTATCTTAAACTTATTTATGTACAATAAAAGATATAGGGACAGTGCAACTTTAAAACCACATCTTCAGTTAGGAGGATATTTAATGTAAAATGTAATAATAATATATAACCAGTTAAAACTTAATATTATAATCAGTGGTATTGTTGATTTCAATAACTGTTTGCTTGTGAGCATAGCTGTCAGTGGCAGAACCTGATTTGTTAAACTGTACATAAAAAAACGAAAAAACCTACTTGTACCTCAATTGAGTAAATTTCTTAGTGTCCATGGGTTGGTCACATCCCATATTGAATAGTTTGTGCATTACCTCATGCCCAGGAAAGAATAGGAAAATGAACTGGCAGACACTTGCTCTTTTTTTTATTTAATTTTCATGGGGTGATTTTTCCCTCCAGCTGAGGGTAACATAAGTGCAGGATTTTGAAAAAAAAGGGTTTTATACAAGATGTCTGGAGGAAACGTGCGTTCAAATACAAAGTCTATGGTTTCATCCTGAGAGACTCAACGGATTCAGAATACAGACAAGTTGAGCAATCTAAGCCTTTTCAGGGTTCTGAAATGAAACAATTGTTTTGCATCCAAGCTGAAAAAAGGCATTCTGTAAGAAATAGTGACAAAAAAAGGAAATTGGGAAAGCTGATGAAGGTTTTGTAGAGAGCTCAAAGCAAAATGAAGAGCAGATAAGATCATTAAAAATGAATCATGTTTAAAGGAATACCCAAGATAATGAAATTGAGTTTTATCATTTGAATGCAGTAGATGTGAAAAAAGTTTCAGATACAAAATGTGAATCTTTAGAAATGCAAAAGCTCTGTTTTCAAGCCATATTTGGAAGACAGCAATGGCCAAATATCATCTGATCAAAGTGTAGGTGAGCAGGAATCAGTTGTTTGTGCACACTTCATTAGTTTCATATCTGTAAAAGACACAAGTCATAAATAGTGATGTCGCAAACATAAAATTTTCGGTTCGCGAACGGCGAACGCGAACTTCCGCAAATGTTCGCGAACGGGCGAACCGGGCGAACCGCCATAGACTTCAATGGGCAGGCGAATTTTAAAACCCACAGGGACTCTTTCTGGCCACAATAGTAATGGAAAAGTTGTTTCAAGGGGACTAACACCTGGACTGTGGCATGACGGAGGGGGATCCATGGCAAAACGCCCATGGAAAATTACATAGTTGATGCAGAGTCTGGTTTTAATCCATAAAGGGCATAAATCACCTAACATTCCTAAATTGTTTGGAATAACGTGCTTTAAGACATCAGGTATGATGTCGTATCGATCAGGTAGTGTAAGGGTTACGCCCGCTTCACAGTGACAGACCAAACTCCCCATTTAACGTACCGCAAACAACCGCAAACAGTCCATTTGCACAACCGCAAACTCCCCATTTGCACAAGGTTGGATACCAAGCTAGCCATGTCCCATTCCTTGTCCTCACTGATGTCATTGAAGGTCTCTCTTCCTCCACCCAGGAAGCGGCAGATGGAAAAAGATGCTTGGTCGGTCCTCCTACTTCAAATTTGGGGCACTGCGCGTGCAATCTAATGTGCCACCAGATAGGAGTGGTGTGTTAAGTAGTACTATTCCTATCAGTTTAATCCCTGTTACATTCCCCTATCAGGGGACGTGTATATAAGGCATCGATTTTAGGAAGCGGGAGATGGAAAAAGATGATTGGTCGGTCCTCCTACTTCAAATTTGGGGCACTGCACGTGCAATCTAATGTGCCACCAGATAGGAGTGGTGTGTTAAGTAGTACTATTCCTATCAGTTTAATCCCTGTTACGTCCTCTATCAGGGGACGTGTATATAAGGCATAGATTTTAGGAAGCGGGAGATGGAAAAAGATGCTTGGTTGGTTCTCCTACTTCAAATTTGGGGCACTGCGCGTGCAATCTAATGTGCCACCAGATAGGAGTAGTGTGTTAAGTAGCATTCTTATCAGTTTAAACCCTGTTACGTCCCCTATCAGGGGACGTATATATAAGGCATCGATTTTAGGAAGTGGGAGATGGAAAAAGATGCTTGGTCGGTCCTCCTACTTCAAATTTGGGGCACTGCGCGTGCAATCTAATGTGCCACCAGATAGGAGTAGTGTGTTAAGTAGTAATATTCTTATAGGTTTAATCCCTGTTACGTCCCCTATCAGGGGACGTGTATATAAGGCATTGATTTTAGGAAGCGGGAGATGGAAAAAGATGCTTGGTCGGTCCTCCTACTTCAAATTTGGGGCACTGCGCGTGCAATCTAATGTGCCACCAGATAGGAGTGGTGTGTTAAGTAGTCCCCCTCATCAGGCCTTTTTAGTCGAATGTATCGCCCAGTGTCAGTCCCTTCGGGATCCATCCCTCATTCATCTTAATAAAGGTGAGGTAATCTAGACTTTTTTGACCTAGGCGACTTCTCTTCTCAGTGACAATACCTCCTGCTGCACTGAAGGTCCTTTCTGACAGCACACTTGAAGCGGGGCAGGCCAGAAGTTCTATCGCAAATTGGGATAGCTCAGGCCACAGGTCAAGCCTGCACACCCAGTAGTCAAGGGGTTCATCGCTCCTCAGAGTGTCAATATCTGCAGTTAAGGCGAGGTAGTCTGCTACCTGTCGGTCGAGTCGTTCTCTGAGGTTGGACCCCGAAGGGCTGTGGCGATGCGTAGGACTTAAAAAGTTCTGCATGTCCTCCATCAACAACACGTCTGTAAAGCGTCCTGTCCTTGCCGGCATGGTCGTGGGAGGAGGAGGATTACTTTCACCTCTTCCCCTGTTAGATTCCCGTTGTGCTGTGACATCACCCTTATACGCTGTGTAAAGCATACTTTTTAATTGATTTTGGAACTGCTGCATCCTTTCCGACTTGCCGTAATTCGGTAACATTTCAGGCACTTTCTGCTTATACCGGGGGTCTAGTAGCGTGGACACCCAGTACAGGTCGTTCTCCTTCAGCCTTTGTATACGAGGGTCCCTCAACAGGCACGACAGCATGAAAGACCCCATTTGCACAAGGTGGGATGCCGAGCTACTCATGTACTGTTCCTCATCCTCAGTGATCTCTCTGAAGGTACGTTCTTCCCCCCAGCCACGTACAACACCACGGGTACCAGATAGGTGACAATGAGCACCCTGGGATGCCTGTTGTGGTTGGTCTTCCTCCTCCTCCTCAAAGCCACATTCCTCCTCTAACTCCTCTTCCTCACAATCCTCTTCCAGCGTTGCCGCAGGTCCAGCAAGCGATGCTCATAAGGCTGTTTCTGGTGGTGATGGTGACCACAACTCTTCCTCTTCACGCTCATCTACGGCCTGATCCAGCACTCTTCACAGGGCACGCTCCAGGAAGAAAACAAATGGTATGATGTCGCTGATGGTGCCTTCGGTGCGACTGACTAGGTTTGTCACCTCCTCAAAAGGACGCATGAGCCTACAGGCATTGCGCATGAGCGTCCAGTAATGTGGCAAAAAAATGCCCAGCTCCGCAGAGGCTGTCCTAGCACCCCGGTCATATGAATAGTCGTTAACGGCTTTTTCTTGTTGGAGCAGGCGGTCGAACATTAGGAGTGTTGAATTCCAACGTGTCGGGCTGTCGCAAATCAAGCGCCTCACTGGCATGTTGTTTCGCTGCTGGATATCGGAAAAGTGCGCCATTGCCGTGTAGGAACACCTGAAATGGCCACACACCTTCCTGGTCTGCTTAAGGACGTCCTGTAAGCCTGGGTACTTATGCACAACGCGTTGTACGATCAGATTACACACATGTGCCATGCACGGCACATGTGTCAACTTTCCCAAATGCAATGCCGCCAACAAATTTCTTCCGGTCACAAACCACTTTGCCGATCTCCAGTTGGTGCGGAGTCAGCCACTGATCCACCTGTGCGTTCAGGGCAGACAGGAGTGCTGGTCCGGTGTGACTCTCTGCTTTCAGGCAAGTCAACCCCAAGATGGCGTGACACTACCGTATCCGGGATGTGGAACAGTACCTGGGGAGCTGGGGGGGTGCCGTTGATGTGGAGCAAGACGCAGCAGCAGAAGAGGACTCAGCTGAGGAGTTTATGGAAGAGGATGGAGTAGGAGGAGTAGAGGAGGTGGCAGCAGGCCTGCCTGCAATTCGTGGCGGTGTCACCAACTCCTCTGCAGAGCCACGCATTACATGCTTGGCAGCCATCAGCAGGTTTACCCAATGCGCAGTGTAGGTGATATACCTGCCCTGACCATGCTTTGCAGACCAGGTATCAGTGGTCAGATGGACCCTTGCCCCAACACTGTGTGCCAGACATGCCATTACTTCCTTTTGCACAATCGAGTACAGGTTGGGGATTGCCTTTTGTGCAAAGAAATTTCAGCCGGGTACCTTCCACTGCAGTGTCCCAATAGCTAAACATTTTTGGAACGCCTCAGACTCCACCAACTTGTATGGTAAAAGCTGGGGGGCTAAGAGTTCAGTCAAGCCAGCTGTCAGACGCCGGGCAAGGGGGTGACTTTGTGACATTGGCTTCTTACGCTCAAACATGTCCTTGACAGACACCTGACTGTGGGCAGATGAGCAGGAACTGCTCAAAGCGAGAGATGGAGGGGCAGATGGTTGAGAGGGGGCAAGGAGGACAACAGTGGTTAACGTGGCTGAAGATGCTGGACCAGGAGGAGGATGGCGGCTTTGAGTTTGTGTGCTGCTTGTACTCATGTGTTGATCCCATAGGCGTTTGTGATGTGCGATCATGTGCCTACGCAAAGCAGTTGTACCTAGGTGGGTGTTGGACTTCCCACGACTCAGTTTCTTTTGGCACAGGTTGCAAATGGCATCGCTGTTGTCAGAGGCAGGCACACAAAAAAATGCCACACTGCTGAGCTCTGCAATGACGGCATTCTGGTGATGGACACAGCATGTGTTGATTGGCGTGCTGTCTGGCAGACCCCAGGTGCCGATGCATGCTGTCTGACTGTGCCACTAGCTCCTTGCGACGACCTCCCCCTGCTTCCAACTTGTCTCCTCCTCCTCCTCTCTGTCTCCCCATCTGAACTTTCCCCCTGTTCTTCTTTTCTTCTAGTGGGCACCCACGTGACATCCACGGACGCATCGTCATCATTAACCGCTTCACTTGTATCTGACAACTCAGCAAAGGAAGCAGCAGTGGGTACAACATCATCATCATCACACCGTACGTGTGTAATGCTGCCTGACTGAGACATATCCCTGTTATCGACATCCTCTGGCAATAATGGTTGCGCATCACTCATTTCTTCCAACTGATGTGTAAATAACTCCTCTGACATACCAAGTGAAGCGGCTGTGGTGCTAGTGTTGGTGGTGGCAGCAGGCGGGTGAGTGGTAACTTGAGAGGTGCCCGAAGCTAAGCTGGAGGAGGATGGTGCGTCGAGGTTCCGAGCGGAAGCTGTAGAAGATTGGGTGTCCTGTGTTAGCCAGTCAACTATGTCCTCAGAACTTTTCAAGTTCAGGGTACATGGCCTCTGAACACTGGGCATTATTCTAGGGCCAAAGGGAATCACAGCACCACGACCACGTCGGCCCCTGCGGGGTGGCCTGCCTCTGCCTGTCATTTTTTTTTCGATTAGTGGTACTATGCGTGCAAGCTACTGTGACAACAGATATGAGTGGCACTGGTGTGACACTGTGCCCTGGCAGGCCCTGAAACGCACACTAGTGAAGGATACTGACTGCTATTATATTACAGTCCAAAAAGTTGTTTTTTTGTTAAATGCAAGCTATTGTGACACCAGATATGAGTGGTGGCACTGGGCAAGTGGGCACAGTATACGCTGTGAGCCTGACACACACGCTGGCAGACAACTAACTGCTATTCAATCTATTACAGTCAAAATTGTATTTTTTTTTTTAAATGTACACTACTGTTACACCACATATGAGTTGCACTGGTGTGACACTGTGCCCTGGCAGGCCCTGAAATGCACACTCGTGAAGGAAACTGACTGCTATTATATTACAGTCCAAAAAGTTTTGTTTTTTTTAAATGCAAGCTATTGGGACACTAGATATGAGTGAGTGGTGGCACTGGGCAGGCCCTGAAATGCACACTAGTGAAGGAAACTGACTGCTATTATATTACAGTCCAAAAAGTTTATTTTTTGTTAAATGCAAGCTATTGTGACACCAGATATGAGTGGTGACACTGGGCAAGTGGGCACAGTATACGCTGTGAGTCTGACACACACGCTGGCAGACAACTAACTGCTATTCAATCTATTACAGTCAAAATTACAGTCAAAAAAAAGTATTTTTTTTTTAAAAATGTACACTACTGTTACACCAGATATGAGTTGCGCTGGTGTGACACTGTGCCCTGGCAGGCCCTGAAACGCACACTCGTGAAGGAAACTGACTGCTATTATATTACAGTCCAAAAAGGTTTTTTTTGTTAAATGCAAGCTATTGTGACACCAGTGAGTGAGTGGTGGCACTGGGCAGGCCCTGAAACGCACACTGGTGAAGGAAACTGACTGCTATTATATTACAGTCAAAAAAGTGTTTTGTTCTTTTTTAAATGCAAGCTATTGTGACACCAGTGAGTGAGTGGTGGCACTGGGCAAGTGGGCACAGTATATGCTGTGAGACTGACACACAGGCTGGCAGGCAGGCAACTGCAATTACATTACACAGAAAAAAAAAGCAGACTGATGTTCTAGCCCTAAAAAGGCCTTTTTGTGGTGCTGTCCTTACAGCAGAGATCAGATAACTCCTTCAGGACTGTAGTGGACACTGAATACACTAGCCTAGCTATAGATTTCCCTATCAAATCAGCAGCAGCTACACTGTCCCTACTCTCACTAAGAATGCAGCTTCACAATGAATGTAAAATGGATGCTGTCCAGGAGGTGGGAGGGTCTGGGAGGGAGGGTCTGCTGATGATTGGCTGGAATGTGTCTGCTGACTGTGAGGTACAGGCAGGGTCAAAGTTTACTCAATGATGACGAATAGGGGGCGGACCGAACAGCGCATGTGTTCGCCATCCGTCGCGAACGCGAACAAGCGATGTTCGCCAGGAACTATTCGCCACGAACAGTTCGGGACATCACTAGTCATAAACTCTGTGCCTCAAATCAAAACTAATTTATTGGCTGATAGCTAGCCAATGATCATCTGAGAGAATTAAAAAACATTCTTATGAAGGGCAGACCTTCACACACTTTTATACATGATTGAATATTTATAACCAAAAATAATTGGCCTCAAGATCATTCGCTAGTAAAATATTACCAATGATTAGTATTTGTGTTACATTTCTCAGAAGTGACATCTTATTGTTAAACACTGCAGATATTTTATCAAATAGTTTGACATTCCAAGAAGTAAAACTCCACGAATATTATATTCCCTTTAGTTTTCCACCAGAAACTGTGAGGCTTGGACAATATCAGGAATACACAACTGTTTTTTGTTTTTTTATATAGCTATATACAACAAACCCTTCACACATTAAAACACACATCCTCTGTATCTGTGCACTTCACCATTGGAATTTGGCCAGGCCCAAGACCCAAGGCACAGAATAATAATTAATTGGGTGCATAGAATACATAAAACAAGGTATAAACATATAAGGCCTATATACATTTTCATCGCAATGTAACATTTCTCTTAGTAGATCTTTTCTGCCTTTGTTTAGTGTTGATTTGGTGACATGGCAAGGGATTCTCTAATTTCATATATGTGTGGAAGCCCATGTTGGAAACCATAATGTCAATAGATACATATACCTCAATAAACTAAAGAAAGAATGTAGCCCATGGATCTGCGCAGCTAGGGGAGTGGGCCTTGACAGAGCCAGGAGGTAGGCATAACAGCCATAGGAAATTGAGCGACAGCTAGCAAGCTGGGTGGGGCGGCGCCACGAAGGGAGTATTTATACCGTTCATCTTTTTTTTTTTTTTTTTGTCATTCTTTGTTTTATTGAAGCAATGCGAGATTGTTACAGAAAGGAAGAGAAGGAAGAATACATCAGTGAATATACAAACATATGCAATAACCATTAACATTGATATATACTCTCCTGAGTGTCTGCTTCATTTTATGTTTTAGAGGATATCGCTTTGTCTGATTAGTTAGGCATATATAATTGTGATAATGTATTAGTAGAGTGGGTTAATACATGTTAGGTTTAACTTTAGCGTGAGAGTGAGTAGCATTTACTTAATCTGATTTATCGTAGGTTAAACATGCTGTGCTTTAGTATTAGGTTGTATGAATGCTATAGGGCATGTGGATGTTCTGTGCCCACTGGGTACAAGATAGGCATAAATAAGCAGATTGGGCTAGCTTTTGGTTTAGGCAGCACTATGTCATGTTACTTGCATGGTAAAAAGAATATATTTAAAAATATATATAACAGAATAGATAGATAAACAGAATGTACTTGGGTATGCATAGTGTGGAGCACGACAATATAGTTAATTCCCCGGGGGTCCCCCAGGTATGAGTCTCTCTCTGGCCGGGCAGGCTTTAGGAAGGTTGATTCTCCCAGATCTCAGTGCAGCGCCATGTGACTTATTTGGTCTCCCGGTCGCAGGACTCAGCTTTCTGTGCGTCCCTGGTGGTTCACCCGATGCCTCGTTGGGGCTGTGCTATTTCCTGCTGTGGATGTCCGTGGATCCCCGACTGGGTGCGGTGAGTGAGCGGGAGTGGGTGGGGACGATTGGCGGTACCTTTTTGCCCTTGTAGGGTCGCCCCTGCAGCGGGCCTGTGCTCGATTTCTGCGGTGTTCTCCGTGTTGTTGCTCTGTGTGGGTGAGGCACATCCTTGCAGGTCTCAATGTCCAGGGAGGCAGCAGTAGGGGACCGGACCCAATCGCCTGGTATAAATGCTTGGGCTGCGAATTCCTCTGCTGGTGTGGCAAGACAGTCCAGGGGTGGGTGCTCCAGCCAGCTCATAGCAGTGTTGTGGGTCCTGTCTGCTGGTAGTCAGCTTGTCCAGTACAGACCGTGAGGCAGCCATTTTGTCTGGAAAGCGCCGGTGTTTGAGAGCAGGCTAAGGTCAGTGGGATCTGTTCCTGATGGCGTCAGATCTCTCCAGTGTGGGCCGGGATAACCCCCCCAGCCCATGGGGGGGGGAGCGGGGCCTGTGAGGAGTGTCACAGGGCTGCTGTGTAGCTGCTAGGTTAACGAACAGGGTGGCGGCCGTCCACCCTGCTTCTCTCCCGTTTAAGCCGCAGGCTCCAAAGTTTCGTGTAGCCCTCAGGGTCCCCAAAACTCCCGATCTTGGGGTCTGCGGTAGTGCCCACAGCTCCCTGCTCACTATGACGTACTTCCAGGCTGAAATCAGAGCCATGTGTGCCATAGTTTTCAGCCCAAACAGCCAGATTTTGCGAGAGCCTCTCCCGCATGCAACCGGTCAGCATGGCGGTCAGGCCCCGCCCCCCATACCGTTCATCTTTTGAAATGCTTTCTTAACTAATCCTTAATTTACCTGTCAGTTGTTCCTCCCACCCTCCCTGAATTTGGTTAGGGTAGATCATTTTCCTGTTTTTTCACAGCGGCAGGGATTGGCCAGGTTAAATCGGGGGGTAGATGGAGGAGGAAGTTGGTATCCTGAGGTTTAGTGTGCACGTGGTTGGTAGGTTCGAGCCCATCGGTGGTACACCCTTACATTGGAACTGGTGGGTAGTGGTGTCTTGGTACACCCCTACAATTGATCTGGTGGGTAGCGGTGTCTTGGTACACCCCTACAATTGATCTGGTGGGTAGCGGTGTCTTGGTACACCCGTACAATTTAATATGGTGGAAATGTGGTCATATTGGACGGCCAGTTTCTGTGTTAATATGTTAATTAGATTGTTATCTATTGTTATTATTGTGGGGTCATTGCCAGGGGTATGTTATGTATATGGGTGGATGTAGACTTTAATAGGATTTGTGGCAATGACCCTATCTGTTATTCCTTAATTAATTATTAATAAAGCTGTGGACTAATATTTCCAACAGTATACCCTGTGTCCATTTCTTAGCGCATATGTCGGCAAATCCGACTGTGTGCCTGTCAAGAGATCAAAGTAAGAAAACTACCGCATTCAGCTCTTTGTTATTCCTGCTTTAAAACTCACAAAATGAACTGTCTTGTATTTACCACAAGGCAAACAAGGCATTTGCCTAGGGCGGTATTTTCAGGGGGGGCGCCAAAAAATGCCACACCGAGCTCCCAGACAAATGCCTTGTTTGCCTCGTGTTCTGGGGCTGTCCACCTTACTGTGAATGAGTGAGTAAGTGAGTGTAGCTGTCAGTGTGTGTCTGTGAGTGAGAATGGGTGTGCCTGTGAGTGTGTGTCAGTGTATGTCATTTTGTGTGTATCTGAGAGTGTGTGCCTGTCAGTGAGTGGGTGTGTCAGTGTGTGTCTGTCAGTGAAAGTGTGTGTTGGTTAAACAGTGTGTGCAGCAATGACTGTCAGTGAGTGTATACCAGCGTATGTATCAATGAGGGCATGTGTCTTTCAGTCAAAAAACATGGCCTTGACACAAATTGGGGGGGCAAATTTAGATTTTGGGGGTGCACGAATTTAGTCGTGCCTAGGGCAGTACAAATCCAAAATACACCACTGGTCTTACCTGTCACACGTAAACGGCAAAAAGTGTTTTCTTAAACACTGTTTTTGTTGTACGCAGATATTTTAAACGTCACAAGAGGACATTTTTTACATTCTGACATCCAGTGCATCTCCATTAGTTTCAGTCTGTCCAACTTGTTGCCGTGTTGTAAAATAAATTATTGTATTACTTTATGTTTATGTTCCTGAATATAAATAATACCTCTTTGCCTAACCACTTTGAATTAAAATTGTTCAAAAATGTAATACACAAACAAATAGCTAAATCTGCCAATCTGCAATGCATAATTTAATTCCTGAACAATAAACCCTTTGACCTATATTTAATCTGAATGTTATCAGATATTTAAAATTAATTCACGGTCGAATTGGGTCTTGAAAGAACATTCCAAATGCTTTAATAATAACATAGAAATTCCAGGGCCTTTTGTACCTTATGAATATGATATGTCTGATAAGAACTTACAGATACAATAGTAAATAATGTTATAACATATCAGCAAAATCCTGAAACTAGAGCTGTGCCAATTTAACAGTTTGAATTTATTTATATCACCATGTGCATAACCACATTGTTAGAGTAAGTAAATATAATGCAATACAAAACATGCTCTCTGTTTATTTTTTGTGTAAATGAAGGCGTATTTTTTTCCAGGAAGGGTATTCCAATAATGCTACTTATTCTGTTGCATTGCTCAAATAGAGCCATCAGACATATTGAAAGAACTGAACTAAAAAAAATCATGGACTAAATTGAGTACATTTAGATTTATTTCAGAATATTTGAGGGAGGGGGGTTTCATTAAATTAACAAACTCAGCTATTTGTATAGATGGGCAACTGTGTCCTTAAATTTTAGGCAGTTAACGCTTTTTAGACCATGTTTTAGACCATATTGTGATATAGAGGCAATGTTGATGTTTAGTTTGTATCTCTCCTTTGTTTTTCTTCTTTTACTGTGTATTCACAACATGTAGAATGTCGAACCTGATGGATTGCTATTAATCATTCATTACAGCTTGCCAATAATTTCACACTATCAGTGCCACAATTATCAACCTGCTCTACAAGTCTCCTTTTATCAATTTGATTCTTGCCCTTAGGCATGTGTCAATGTGTGCATACTCCCAGTGAGTGAATGGCCCTATGTCAGCAGGAATTGATTTTCCCTTTTTTCACCACCGAAGGTTCCTCTGCTTTCGTTATTAATCACATTTACTAGCATAACATTATGAGTCTGGATACATTCCTTGACACAACTTGCTTTTGATTTGGAAGTTCAGTAATAGCGGAATTTGATTAAGCCTCAGTATAATCAAGTTGTAAGTGGAAAAAAAGGGAGTGAAGTCATTGGTGCTAAAAGAAACCCCCACCCATTCCTTAACAAGCAACGTTTGCTCTACTTAATTAAATTTGTCTTAAAACAGCTAATCTGAAACAATAATGTACCAAATCCATCTGTAAGTATTTTAGTGACAGATTTACACTTATTATGATGGAAGCGATTGTGTAACTATATTCAGTAAACATTGTATGTACTCGCATATACATGTACATTGGGGTGTGCATACATAGTATAACATATCTTTATTTACACATTTCATCCTGCATCACAGAATTTTCCTAAATATTATTATACACAAGTGAGCATTCCTTAGGTATATGCAAAAGACCTTCAGCCAAATCAATACTAGGTTAAATAAAACCATCATCTTTTCATTTGCTTAGATTACTAAACTGGCAGTACCTTGTTAACTCTTCCTAAATTTGCTGGAGATGCATGTAGGTAAGTCACCACTTCTGGACTCCAGTAGACAATCGATAATGATGACTCAACACACTGCTTGATGATGTTAGTGAAGTTTTTTTCATTAAAAAAATACCAATAATGATTTTTTTTTTTTTTTTTTACACACTATGCTGTCTAACTTGTTTAACTTTTTGTTGGTGTCTGTCTCTTATTTATTTTCTCGATTACATTATATTTTAATATACTGCTGTGATGTTTGCAGCAGTTGTAATCAGATAACAACGTACTAGCTCTACATTTTCAGATAGTTGGTGGTACCATTTTTCATGCCCTGCATCATGTTTAATTTTCATGAATCTATAACAATTTTTCACTAGAATCCAAATGGTACCAGATTGAAACCAGGGTTGTAGAAAAAACAAAAATGCATCAAAACAGTCCTGAATAGTTAGCTGCTAATACTATGTACTTTGTGATAACACCTTATTAGAGATGTCCCGAACAGTTCGCCAGGAACTATTCGCCGGCGAACATAGCTTGTTCGCGGTCGCCGCGGCGGGCGAACATATGCGATGTTCGGTCCGCCGCCTATTCGTCATGGAGGTGGGAGGGTCTGGGAGGGAGGGTCTGCTGCTGATTGGCTGGAATGTGTCTGCTGACTGTGAGGTACAGGGTCAAAGTTTACTCAATGATGACGAATAGGGGGCGGACCGAACATCGCATATGTTCGCCCGCCGCGGCGACCGCGAACAAGCTATGTTCGCTGGTGAATAGTTCCCGGCGAACTGTTCGGGACATCTCTACACCTTATGTTTGAGCATAGATCAGATTTTTTTCTTAATGGTTTAAACCAGTATGAGATTAAAGGGATACTCCACTGACCAAATGGGCAAAACATGGAAATCACTGTTTAGTAGATATACCAACGATGAATACTTACATACCTTTCTCACGCATTTATGCATTTCGGGTATAAGATTTACCTTAAAATTTGCACACATTTTCGGTGGTACATGATACTGCTAAGGCTCTGTCTCTAAGTTGGGCATGATTGTCAACCCCATTTAAGCTACCAGATGGCATTACCTCATTACCTGAACTGACAACATCCTTATGCAGAAATCCAATTCAGCTCTCCCAAAGGTAGGGAGGCTGGGTGGATTTAAATTAAAATAAAAAAAAAAACAATTTGTGAGTGTGTGAGGCAATGTTTGTGAGTGTGAGTCTGTCAGTATCAGTGTATGTCTGTCAGTGAATGTGTGTGTCTGTCAGTGTATCTGTTAGCGAGTATGTGTGTCTGTATGCGTGTGTAACGGAGCTCCCAGTACCCCTGACTGGAAACCTCTGCCAACAGATGCTTCCAAGCTGACGCCGAGGACCACAAGCACTGCAGACTCCACAACCGCCGTATTTTAACTGGAATCTCGCCGTCTTCCTTCCACCCTGGACCAACCTCTGAAATCCGGGACCGTGTGGGAAAGACCTCACCTAGCAGGAACAGCCCTTAAAAGAGCTAGTGATTAGAACTAAGGGGAGTATAGCAATCCCCAGTGTGAATATAGCTGTTCCCCTCCAATCACGAGACAAGACTACATGTTGAAGGTCAAACAGGAACTCAATTTTAATGGAGGCACACTGGCCTTTTATGCAGGTTTCCCAAAAAAGGTGATGCCCAGGTGGACCTTGTTGGGCACAGGGACACAAGGTGTACAAGCCAATAGAAACAATGTGACAATAAATGACACTCCCACATACAGTACACAATCCCTCCCCTCTGCCTGTGATAATTAAGATAGATAATACATTAACTTAATTATCCCCAGACAGAAAAAACACACATTTTTACAAAGTCCAATAAGTACCCCAAAATACAACATATCCCCATAGTCACATCCCCTGATAGCCCTGATCTGGGTGAACAACATATCCAAAAATCACCCAGATCAGAGCAGGGTTTCAGGAAATTCCTGGAAGTCTTTTTTTGACCGATCGCACGCATGGTTTCATGCCCAAAACAGTTCCAGAGAATCAGGGTTTGCGGCTGGTCTAGTTCGGTAGTTTGCAAATGAACAAACTACCGAACAGAGTCAATAATCTTACCCTGGAGCTCGTTCCCTTAATCTTGACGAATGATCTCACCGAACAGTACTACTAAGCTGAATACAAATGAACGCAGGCGATGATGGAAGTTCAGTGGTGTTCGAGAGTTTCTGTATCCGATTTCAGTTCCATGAGATTCCTGCCCAAACACCGCTGCCTGCATACATGCGAACAAGATGGCCGCCACCTCGTGGTTGTTCATAGGAATCGCGGCCCCCCAGACAGAACAATTAGTACACTGTGGTGAAAAACGTTCCAAGTTGTTAATAAGTGTTAACAAGCTCCACGGTGGTCTCTGTTCGTACGGTTGTTCGGTAAACGAACCATATAGTCCCAATTGAACAAACAGAGCCTATTTGAAGTATATTAGCCAGTTCTATTGCAGGGGGCAAAGTTGCTTTCGTCACAGCGTGTTTGAGTGATTGTGTGTGTCTGTCAGTGTGTCAAATCATTGAGGATGTGTGTGTCAAATCAGTGGCTGTGTGTTTATGTCAGTGTATGTGTATCACACATGTGTATGTGTGTGCCTGTCACTGAGTGGTGGTTTCAGTGTTGGTCTTAAACATGTAGAAGTGTGGCCTGGACAGGAAGGGATGGGGCAAAATTAGATTAGGGGGGTGTGTTACTGTATGAAATGTGTTTCTTTGTGGCTTGAAACTTAATAAAATATTATTTGTAAAAAAAAAAAAAAAATTAAAAGAAAATAATTTGCAAAAGCGGAAGTTCTTATGAATGGCAGCCTTTGCAAGCCCTCTCATTTTTCCTCAGAAGAGAGAAGCAGTCGTTTCACAGAGAAATAGCTTATCAGAGGTTTTTCCAAGTTCTCTCTATGCACATGCACACCAGACTGTTCACGGGCGTGCATCGGTTCATAGAAGAAGAAATAAGGTAGGATAAATATTTCTGGCTATTTGATTGAGTACCATCGGGGTGTTTAATTAATTTATTATCTGTTAGTGTTCCCCACAGGTCTGTTTTTGGACCCCTAATGTTCTCAATCTACACTGCCTCCATTGGTAAACTCATCAGCTCCTTTGGCTTTAATATCATTTCTATGCGGATGACTCGCAAATGTATCTGTCCTCCCCTGATTTCTCACCACACCTCTTGACTCTTGTCTCTGATTGCCTCTCTGCTATTTACAACTGGATGACTGCTCCTCTAATAAAACTTAACCTGTCCAAAACAGAACTTCTAGTCTTCCCTCCCTCAAGTGCTGCTACTCCCTTGCCTGTTTCCCTCCAAGTCAATGGCGCTACCATCTTCTCTACCTCGCAGGCTCGCTGCCTAGGTGTTCTCTTTGACTCTGACCTGTCCTTCACCCCTGATGCCTAATCAATCACCAAATCCTGCCGCTTCCATCTCAAAAACATTGCGTACATCCGCCCTATTTAACGCATGATACGGCTAAGCTGCTTGTCCATGCTGCTGTCCCCTCTCACCTTGACTACTGTAATCTGCTTCTCAATGGTCTTACATGTTCCCAACTTGCCCCATTACAGTCTATAATGAATGCGGTGGTGAGGCTCATCTTCCTGTCTGTCCTCTCCTCCCACACCCCCTCCCTCTGTCAGTCCCTACATTGGTTTCCCGTAAGATATAGGATTCAATTTAAGATCCTGATACTTGTTTACAACTTTAAACAATGCTGCTCTGACCTACTAATCCTTACTAATACACAAATATGCCCCGTCTACGCTCTGCTGGAGCGTCTAACCTCTGTCCATACTCCTACCTCTGAAGACTTCTCTAGGGTTGTACCGTTCCCCTCTATTTTAGAATTTCACCCAGTCTCCACTCCTTTAAAAAATCTTTGAAAACTTACTTACTTAAACTGTGAACATCTTTCTCTCCCCGCACCCTGATTCCTCTCTGGAAACTGTCTTTAAAACAAAACACTAAGCCCTCATTGAATTCTATCCTAGCAATTTACTTTTCGACCCTACCCTTACCTTTTGTGTCACTATACCCCACTTTCTCTAGCATGTAAGTTCATTGAGCAGGGCCCTCAACCCCACTGTTCCCATGTGTCCAACTCATCTGGTTACAAATAAGTGTCTGTTAGTCTACCTATTGTACAGCACATCAGAATTTGTTGTCGCTTTATAAATAAATAATTAATAACAATAGTTGATTTCTCATAGGATGAGAAATTTTATAAAGTGCCATTGAAGTGGGCAAGCGGAAATGCTTTAAGGGTATTGAGTGGTCCTTTATTATTTATCAAAACATTGAGGTGTTGGGATACCAGATGCAAAATATATTATTCCACTCAAATAACAGAGATGCTGATCAGCTATTTTTGTTATTATTCCAAACATTAATTTATTTATATTAAAAGTAAGTGCCAGGAAGAATTATTTTATGAAATAATTCCACCGTTGCACATTATAAAAGGATTATCCCTGTAGTGTTGATTTTCTGCATTGTAATATAATTATTGTTGACCTCCTTCAGTCAAAAGGTTTTTCCAGGACAAAGGTCTACTTGCATAATTGTTAATTCTAGATGTCAGCACGTGCTTGCTCCAAATGCTTTGTGCTGATGTAGGCATATCTCTGTCATCCTAACTGGCAGCACGATGTGGGACTCTGCAGGGAAACTTTCATTAGTTATAGGCAAGAAAGGTCCTTCCTCAAATAGCTAATAAGATAATTACATATGAGCTAACTTTAACATTCTAAACAAATTTTAACAGAAAATATATAACTGTGTTTTCATACATAAATTTAAATAAGATGACTGCATACAACATATATATTTAAATATAAATAATGCATCAGAGGAACATTTAATATAATAATAAACTTCAATCTTGGACTCTGAAATTTAAATATAGCATCAACTAGAACTAATTCATTATTGGAACCCAATGGGTCTCATTGAAGTCCTTCAATCCTCACATATTATATAAATGGGCCAAACAAAAATACAACCATAACTGTTTATAAAATGTAAAACACATTTCTTCATCAAGATGTAAAAAGCAAACTTTTATCCAGATGTAAAAAAAAAAAACACAAAAAAACATATGAAAGTGGAGGAAGGTTTAAATGCCCCAGCTGGTTCCAGGTGGCACTCATGTAATGTGATTGACTAGCCACCTCAGTTTATCAGTTGGTGGCCACTTTATTTGATATAACTCTTCCGTATAGCAATAGAAACACAGTTAGCCTGTGCTCATAACTCGGTACTATAGGCCAGTAAGCCTTACTTCAGTAGTGGGGAAAGTATTGGAAACCATGTTAAAGGATAGGATTGTTGAACATCTAAAAACACATGGATTTCAAGATCAGAGACAACATGGGTTTACTTCAGGGAGATCATGCCAAACTAATCTTGTTGATTTTTTTGATTGGGTAACTAAAATTATAGATCAGGGTGGTGCAGTAGACATTGCTTACCTAGATTTCAGTAAGGCTTTTGACACTGTTGCACATAGGAGGCTTATCAATAAACTGCAATCTTTGAGTTTGAATTCCAATATTGTTGAATGGGTAAGGCAGTGGCTGAGTGACAGGCAACAGAGGCTTGTAGTCAATGGAGTATATTCGAAGCTTGGGCTTGTCACCAGTGGGGTACCTCAGGGATCTGTACTTGGACCCATTCTCTTTAATATTTTTATTAGTGATATTGCAGAAGGTCTTGATGGTAAGGTGTGTCTTTTTGCGGATGATACTAAGATATGTAACAGGGTTGATGTTCCAGGAGGGATAAGCCAAATGGCAAATGATTTAGGTAAACTAGAAAAATGGTCAGAGTTGTGGCAACTGACATTTAATGTGGATATGTGCAAGATAATGCATCTTGGACGTAAAAACCCAAGGGCAGAGTACAGAATATTTGATAGAGTCCTAACCTCAACATCTGAGGAAAGGGGTTTAGGGGTGATTATTTCTGATGACTTAAAGGTAGGCAGACAATGTAATAGAGCAGCAGGAAATGCTAGCAGAATGCTTGGTTGTATAAGGAGAGGTATTAGCAGTAGAAAGAGGGAAGTGCTCATGCCATTGTACAGAACACTGGTGAGACCTCACTTGGAGTACTGCACACAGTACTGGAGACCATATCTTCTGAAGGATACCTTAGAGAGGGTTCAAAGAAGGGCTACTAAACTGGTTCATGGATTGCAGGATAAAACTTACCAGGAAAGGTTAAAGGATCTTAACATGTATAGCTTGGAGGAAAGACGAGACAGGGGGGATATGATAGAAACATTTAAATACATAAAGGGAATCAACACAGTAAAGGAGGAGACTATATTTAAAAGAAGAAAACCTACCACAACAAGAGGACATAGTCTTAAATTAGAGGGACAAAGGTTTAAAAATAATATCAGGAAGTATTACTTTACAGAGAGGGTAGTGGATGCATGGAATAGCCTTCCAGCTGAAGTGGTAGAGGTTAACACAGTAAAGGAGTTTAAGCATGCGTGGGATAGGCATAAGGCTATCCTAACTATAAGATAAGGCCAGGGACTAATGAAAGTATTTAGAAAACTGGGCAGACTAGATGGGGCGAATGGTTCTTATCTGCCGTCACATTCTATGTTTCTATGTTTCTATGGTATATACATATAAAGAATGCATTTATGAATGAGAGGCATAACCAACCATTAGTATGGGAAATACAACTCTGCTAGGAACTCACAGATCACGTGTGTGTGTGTGTGTATATATATCAAACAAAAATGTTGACACTCTCCTTGCTGTTATTCAGTTTAAATGCTACCTCGGTGCAATCCTGTGTTAAATATTAAATATACCAAATGAAGGTGAGCACTCACAGATCTTCATTCAAAGTGTTATGTGTTCTTTAGTGAAAAGTTGCATAGAATTATAGATCAACTTTTCTACCCCTTAGGGACTTTTTTTTCCACATCAATTATTTCTTTTTTGACCCTTTTGATTCCAAATGCCGAAACAAACACACATTTGGCCTTTGCACTATTTGTTTATACAGTTATAAATCAAAGTCGTCACATTCACAATTTGACCAAATGCACAAGTCTACATCAGACACAGAATAGTGCAGCAGGAACGGAATAATGGGTTATTCATATGCAGAGCAAATGTTTACCTAACTGGGGGGCAGCCTACAATAGTGAAGCAGACCTGAGAGAGAAATGCAGCGCCCATTCAAAGAAGGAAGTCAAGGCTGTCTCCACTTAGTGTCCTCTTTCATGTCCATTGACAGACAGTGACCAGTTTAAACTCATAGAACAAATGCAGGTGACACCGTGCTGGAAGAAACATAAGGCAAGAGGGAAAATAGACAAGTATACGCATAGTGAACACTGAAAATATTTCAGCTATGGCTCAGTTACACACAATTTAATATCTAAACTATAAAATATAACTTACCACATCCCACTAGGTACTCACAGGATCTTGGGCCAGGGTCACAGAGGTCAATTCAAGTCTATACTAAATATGGATGGTGGATTCTGTGTAAATGGCTAGTTATTAGACATTTGCAATTAGTTTCTGGCCAAATATGAATAGCTGAAGTGCTGAATTGCCAAAGTGCTGAATTACCGAGGTCCCAAAGTTCCGAAATGTCCACATTTTCAAAGTGTCGAAGTTCCGAAGTGCTGAAGTTCCGAAGCACAGTATCAGAGTGTTCTGTGTCATTTTACACAGCGTGGGAAAGTTCTATGGAATTTTCCCACGCTGTGTAATTTGACTCATAACACTCTGGTGGATTAAGTAACCAATCAGAGTGTTATGAGTCAAATTACACAGCATGGGAAAATTCCAAAGAACTTTCCCACGCTGTGTAAAATGACACAGAGCACTCTTATTGGTGGATTTCAAACCAACCAATCAGAGTGCTGTGACAGGTAAATGTAGAGACTTACCTGTCAGTCTCTTCATTTACCTGTCAGAGCACTCTGATTGGATGGCTTAAACCCACCAATCAGAGTGATCTGAGCCTAATTGCAGGGCGGAGCAAGGCTTTATAAGCCTTCCCACACCCTGCAGAGCTAAGTCTGTGCGGAGCCGCGCCGGGTTAAGATGGATTTTTTTTTGGGCGCTCTGTTTATTTTTTTGTTTTGTTTTTTTAAGTGCGTCGGTTATTATGGCTTTTTATTTGGACTTTTTGGGGGCTGAAAAAGGAAGATTTTAGAAGAAAGAAAACATCAAATGATAAGTTTTTTTTTCAGGTACTTAGTTAAATGGTCCCCCTTCATTATTTTTAGGGTGAGGGGGGTAGGTAGGGGTTAATTTCTTGGGGGAGGGAGGTGACTATGGGTTTGGGGACCCCTAGTCACCCGTGGGACGGGGGGTTATTTTTTATTTAGGGCCCCCACCCACCGCTCAGGGGTGGGGGCCAGGGGGGAGGACATTAGGTTCCCCCTCATTCTAATTTAGGGCCACTACCCAACGCTCAGGGGTGAGGGCCAGGGGGGAGGACATTAGGTCCCTCCATCATTCTAATTTAGGGCCACCACCCACCGCTCAGGGGTGGAGGCCAGGGGTTAGGATGTTAGGTCCCCCCCAATTAGTTTTTAGGGCCCCCACCCACCGCTCAGGGGTGGGGGCCAGGGGGAGGACATTAGGTCCCCCCCTCATTCTAATTTAGGGCCCCTACCCACCGCTCAGGGGTGAGGGCCAGGGGGGAGGACATTAGGTCCCCCCAATTAGTATTTGGGCCCCCACCCGCTGCGCAGGGGTGGGGGCCGGGGAGAAGGACAATAGGTCTCCCCTCCATTATTTTACTTTAGGTCCCCCACCTGCTGCTCAGGGGTGGGGGCCGTGGGGGCAATAGGTTCCCCCCCATTATTTTAATTTATGGCCCCCACCCGCCACTCAGGGGTGGGGGCCGGGGGGGCAATATCCCCCCCTTTAGTTTAAAAGTCCCCACTTGCGCGTCGCGAGTAGGGGCACAATTTACTAATACTAAGTAATTTTTACTTAGTATTAGTAAATTTAGCTGAAAGACCAATTTAAGTCTTTCAGCCTTTTGGTAGATAACTCCCTAATACCATGGGAATTAGGGAGTTATCTACCAAGCGGCTGCAAGAGCCGTTTCGAAATTCCAAAGTCCCGAAGTTCCGAAGTTGCTGAAGTTCTGAAGTGTCAAAGTGCCGAAGTGCCGAAATGCCAAAGTGCCAAATTGCCGAAGTCCCAAATTTCGGAATGCTGAACCGAACCAAAAATTTTCCCATGCACATGCCTACTAGTTATGGTTCTACCCATTCACCACAGTATTCTCCTGGTAGGTGAATGACAATGAGGGAATGGGGTGGCTTTCACTGGAAGCCTGGCACAAAAAGTGGATGTTTCTGTCAAAGAGCTATGTTGATGAAAATTCATAAAATGCATTTTGTGAAACACTTTGGGTTGTCTATTTTTAAAAAATGTATGACTTCATGGGGGTAATTCAAGTTGGTAGGCTCGGCTGTATCAGACAT
Source organism: Pelobates fuscus (assembly GCF_036172605.1). Taxonomy (NCBI): domain Eukaryota; kingdom Metazoa; phylum Chordata; class Amphibia; order Anura; family Pelobatidae; genus Pelobates; species Pelobates fuscus. The sequence continues at coordinate 143,659,580 of NC_086318.1, forward strand.
CAAAAGTCAATTTTTTGACACTGAAATGAGGAGGTGCCTCATTTGGTTCAGTACATTCACAAAACAACTATACATGTTTATTAATATGTATTTCTGTACCAAGAGAATATAACTAAATACAATGAAGTTTGTGTATGCATGAAAACACACACATGTTAAATTAATATCACTGCTGAGGTTGCAATTAAAATGGCTGCATTCAAATTGGAAACCTGGATAAATATTTAGGTGTGCCTACATTTTAAACAACATGCTTTAGTTATCACTATTTAACTTACAGGTCTAGCTTGCAATCTGTTTAACCCCCTAACTGCCCCTAACTGCCAAACACTTTTGGATTCAAAACATGTTAGCATAACATTCATTTGAAGCAAGGGATGTATAGCTAGCATACCCCATTATGGAATTATCCACATTCTGGACCACTTTAATTTGAGCCGTAGGTTTGGTCCACTGTAATTTAACCCCTTAAGGACACATGACATGTGTGACATGTCATGATTCCCTTTTATTCCAGAAGTTTCAAGTGCCTCCATACATATTAGATATAATTGTTTAAAGTATAGAAATGGTTTTATTTTTTATTTTTTTGTAATGATCTTTATTCTGATTTTTTCCATCTTATAAAAGACAATACAAAACGTAGAAATACAAAACATTAAACAAACAAAATAATTGAGTAAAAGTGACTGAGCTAGGACAAGGATGTACTTATCTAATCTTTATATACCATGTATTTAAAAACTCTGAAATGCATATTTGACTCAGACTTTACGTAAATGTTAATACGAGATCCAAACATTTTTCTCTTAGCAGTTTATTCCTGACCGATGTATTATTTCTCCAGCATATGCCCACTTCCATCTTTAATTGTAATGTCCGTTGTTTACCCCGTGAGTATAGAAAATTTCTAAAGGTTGTTTCCAGTTTCTTGCTAAGAGAATCTTCACGGCCAAAAAGCTATGTGTGGCCAGATAATATTGGGATGTTGTTAAATCCGGCCAACCCAAGTGTAGGAATGCTGTCATCTGAGTTTTATTAATTTTAATCTTATCACACTCATATAAAGTTTTATAAACCTGATCCCATATTTTTTTGATTTATGAACAACTCCACCTTGTGTGAAGATAACTTCAAACTACCTTCATACATCTCCAACACAAATTTGAAACACTAGGGTCCATTTTATTTAATCTTGTTAGCACTAAATACCACCTATTACATACTTTATAAAACATTTCAATCAGTATTATATTGTGAACATTTTTCTTTGTTCTGACTAGTATTTCACCCCATACACAAATACCAATATTAATATTACACTCAATTTCCCATTTTTTAAACTGTTTTGGCAGGATAATTTGAGACATTGATCTGGTAAGCATATAACACTTTGTTCAAAGTTTTGAAGTTTTTCTTATTTAAAAAATTTGTTTTAATATATATGGAGTTTTGACTTTTCCCCTCATCAAAATTTCTTGAGACAAGTGATTTAACTCTTAAATAATGAAATATTTCAGATTCTGGTAAATTATATTCTAGGTCTAATGATGCAAACGTTTTTATTCTTCCCTCCTTCATTATATTATTTACGTCTTTGATTTTCTTTTCTCTCCACAGATCCAGTTTTAAATCATCTGTAAGAGATTCCAATATCCCCAACTCCATAAATCCATATATCTTTCCAGTATTTTCATATTTCTTCTTAATTTAAACCATATTGGAAAAATGTGGGTTAAAATTGTATTTTTAATTTCTTTCAATACCAAATAGCCTTTACTCTGCCAAACAAGTTTGTTTAGATCAATCTTATTCGATGACTGAGTTTCCAAGATAAACCATCCTTTTTCTTTTGCTTCCTTTTTAGTCAACTGTTTTAAGTTAATTTGAAACACTAGGGTTCATTTTATTTAATCTTGTTGGCACTAAATGCCACCTATTACATACTTTATAAAACATTTCAATCAGTATTATATTGTGAAAATTTTTCTTTGTTCTGACTAGTATTTCACCCCATACACAAATATCAATATTAATATTACACTCAGTTTCCCATTTTTTAAACTGTTTTGGCAGGATAATTTGAGACATTGATCTGGTCAGCATATAACACTTTGATCAAAGTTTAGTTTAGAATTTTTTCTTATTTCAAAACATGTTTTTAATATATATATATATATATATATATATATATATATGGAGTTTTGACTTTTTCTCCTCATTAGAAACAAAGTTTCTAAAACTTCTCTGTATAATCTCTAGCCAGCTGTCAGGTATCTTTAGTGGAATCATTTAAAAAAAAAAAAAAAAAAAGAGGTCCACTTAGGGATTGTATAAGCATTGATGATATTAATTCTTCCTGGCCAACTCAAAAGCAAAGTATTACATTTTTTTTAGAGTTAAATTTGTTGATCTAATCAGTTTCAAGAAATTATCTTCTACTATTTGTTTTATCTGATAGCATTATACTTAAAAATTCAAAACTCATTTTAGCTTCTTTAAAGCCATATATATATATGATTTTTATATATCAGCATCACAGTTTGTAAACATAACCACAGATTTATCTATATTTATCTCATAATTAAATATTTCACTATATTGCGTTATCTCATCCATCAAATGAGCAACAGAAACAATTTAATCGGTCAGGGTCATTATAGTGTCCTCAGCATACATACACAACTTCAGTTCTTTAGAGGCTGTTGGAATCCCGTTAATACCAAGATTTACCCTTATTCTTATTGCTAGAGACTCCATAGATAGTATATATAGTATTGGTGAAAGAGGGCAACCTTGGCGGGTGCCATTACCTAACAAAAAACAATCAGAACATAGATCTATTCCCACCACCCTAGCCATTGGTTCTTGATATATAGTTTTAATTGCTGCCCTCATCCAACCACCAAAGCCCATAAACTCCAGCACCCCAAACATATATCCCCATCTGACCCTGTCAAAGGCCTTTTCTGCATCCAATGACAGGGTCAGAAGGGGATTCCCCAATCTCTCTCTCCAATCCAATATATTAATCAGACGTCTTGAATTAGTGCTTGCCTGTCTAGTGGTAACAAAACCAATCTGGTCTTCATGAACCAGGCTAGGAATAAGTATTTTTATTATGGCAAAATTGCTGAAAACAGCTTAGAATCTACATTTATTAGAGAAATCGGACGGTAATTCTTAAGTTCTTGAGGGTCCTTATCCTTTCGGTAATATATTAGCATATAACATTTCTTTTGGCCCAAAACCCTTTTCCACACTTTCATTAAAATCATTTACTATTGCATTTACTAGGGGCCAGGGGATTTAAAATGTTCTAATTTTTCAATGACCTGTTTAAATTCTGCTTTAGTAAGAGGAACATTCATGATGTTATTTTGTTCCTGTGTTATTTTAGGAAATTCTATGTCCTTTAAATAAGTTTGACAAAATTTAGCTATAGTTATTGGGTTTCTGTATATTGTCTGGTCTTTTTTGATACATGTTATCCTATTTTTCTCTGCTCTCCTTTTAAGCTTATTAGTTAACCATTTTGTTATTTTGTTGTTATCATGGTAAAAAATTATTTTTATTTTCTCAAAATTTGTATTATTTCGTTATATTTCTTTTTTGTTAATTTTATCTTAATGATTATTTCATTGTTTTATTGTTTCACTGGTTAAATGTTTTTTTATTAATTTTAGATTATTTCTATATATAGCTCTTCCCTCAAGGCTCCTTTTTCTTTTTAAATTTTACTTTTAAGTTTGATCAAATATCCTCTTACTACAGCTTTAATAGCACACCAGATCATTGCATAAGACATTCCTTCCATTTTATTTTCTTTAAAATACAATTCTGTTAAGTTTCTAATATATTTTTGATCTTCCATTCTGAAAAGGATATTATTGTCCAGACGCCAAGTATTAAAGGGTTTATATTTTTTTTTATCTTTGATATCAAATAATTTATAGCCATGGATTCTCCTTTATTATAATTTTCTGGATTTGTTCTACTAAACTAATCTCTCCCAAAACCAGGTCAACTCTAGATAACGAATGTTGTACTCTAGAACAATGTGTAAATTCATTTTCTTTTACATTATAG